>NC_079211.1:18778742-19078742 GCF_029633865.1 Lampris incognitus
AGTACCTTACTAATGTGTATTTTTCTTTCTGTGGTTCCACTGCATTTGTTGCTGGTCATCTGAATAGTGAGGTAAACAAAATACTCATGAAAAACAAAATCATCATGCTTTGAGACAGTTGTTATGGCTTTGGACCAACAAAAGGAGTAAGGTTCACCATTTTTATCAAGAAACTAAATGCCCAACACAAACAACAAGGAACCCACAAATGTAAAAAATGAGTGTGGTGCCTCAGTAAAGTCAACGTGTTGCATGGATGAAGATGTTTGTGGTGTGTGTTGATGCACAAAGTAAACCGTGCTAACATGCTAGCCAACCCTGTCCGGGGCTGGGATGAAAACAAGAGAAGTAGGTGCAAAAACCCCAAGGAAAGGGGGAGAGAGAGAGATGTTGGCAGAGAGAAGGTGAGAGCGCCAAATGAATCCATTTTATTTGCCAAGTATGTTTGCGATTGAATACAAGGAAACTTGACTTGGTACAATGATTTTCAGTTACACCCTGTTAGATTGTAAATACAATAATTCTAAAAAAAAATAAATTAAGGTACGATAAAGAAACAAAAACTGACATAAAACATTAGCATGGAAGAGAGAAAAGTCCAGATGCTTCACGGGTTTGACTGGCCTGCCCACACAGTAACTCCCCTGCTGACTCTGGAAATAGAACTTGTAGACCAACGGGCAGACCATAGCCGGGCCGGTGAAAGGCCAGGTTGTCACATAGCAACATTATATCACTGACATGAAATAAGGTCCACATAGCTGCTACACAACAATTGCAATTGAAAAATAAACCTACTTGACTTGATAACATCCAATGATGTCCACACTCTCCAACATGCACACCATCCACTCGTGCAAACGGATAGTCGTCTTTTTTGAGTCAATTAAGAGTAGTAATCATTTGCCTCCTTGTCATAATGATGTGCTGTTAAATACCATCTACATCAAATACTAATTAATCTGTGATTACCAGTTGTCATAGTTCCATAACATCTATTTTTACTCATTACTTTTCTGCAGCTATTTCTGCGTAATAAACGACCTGTAATTTAAAGTGTTGCTGAAATAAACAAATAAATAGATAAATAAAAAACATAATTAAATTGATCATTCAAGAAATAAATAAGTAGATAAATAAATAAATTCAGTCACGGTCTTGACTGCAACTCCAGAAAGTTCTAGGCCAGACAAATAAATAACTAAATAAATACATTCATGGTCTTGACTGCAACTCCAGAAAGTTCTACGCCAGCTGGAAAACAAGGTCAATATTTTTCTAACAGGCGAATGAACATTTAAGATGCGTTTTAGAAACGCTGGCCGGCCAAACTGTGCAGTGTAGAGCACAGTTGTGCAATCACATATACAGACTGTCAGGGTCAGGCGCAGCAGTTTGGAACTGTGGTGTTCCTCTAGCAGCTGTTGTTGTTCAGTGTCTTGAGGAAGTTAATGTATGAATTTAAAGGTGAACGTGTCTTTCTCGTTGCGTTTTTTACTGGGCAGCTGATTTCCATCTGCAAAAAAAAGTAAAAAGATGGGTGCAGTGCACCTTAAGATTAGTTCCTGTGTGGCTGCCCCAAAGTCACACATTCGCGGCAAAAGTGTAAGAACCACCCCCCACCCCCAGGAGTTTTTAAGAAAATAAATAAATCATCGCTTTAGTCTCTCACCTTTTGATGTGTTGTTAGGTTCTTTGCAAGCTCTTCAATGATTTTCAGGTGATCGTTCTTCTTTTCCTTGACAAGATGCAGAATATTTTTCAGCTGCTCGGCAAAGACGCCCTTACAGTCACACTGCGACAGGGCAAATAAGTGGACATAGTCAGTTTATAGCATATTCATTACAATAAAATGCGTCTATAATGCAAGTACATGAATAAAAAACCAATGACAAGAGCACAAAAAAAAGACAATGGACAATAGAAGATGAGCTGAGCAAATATTGAGTACAGGTCAGACATTATTGATTGCTAATGACTAAATGTTTGTACTTACTGCATTTTCAATCATCTTATCTGATAGCACAGTTGGCAGCGCTGACTGTGGAACACAATTGCAGGTATTAGTGCGATGAATGGTTATTTCAAGATGTTCTGCAGATCTTGACAAGTGCGTCTCTGAGTGTACCATCAGCCATTATATTATAGAGTTAGTAATGGAGCACTTAAGGTGTGACAGCAATTAAAAGGCAATAACCGTTTGCTTTACTTACAAATGTCAACTTTGGGTGAGTTTGGTTGAGTTTTTTCAGGAGCTCATTCCTGGAGTTTAATCCCTGGCAGAGGTGCAGCAAGACAATGAGGACAATAGTGTACTTCAGCATAATGACGTCTACTTCCTCTGTCAGTACAAACAGTTTCTCTTTGCAGGCTGGTGGGTGAGAAGTGGTGGTGAGCTGGTGGCCCGTCTCAACATTCCTTTTATTGCGTAAAAAAGAGGAAGTCGTGTCGTCTGCATCCGCCCACCTGGAATAATTGATTTTATGTTGCCTTTTCCTTTTTACTTATTAGCAGCATGCAGTTTTTTTCTTTTCTTTAACCACTACCCCCCACTGAGAGGAAAACCAACTAGAGGCGCCGGAAATACACACATCTTTGAACCCATCCAAAATGGAAAAAACTGAGGCTCTTCTTTGATTGTATCCTAACAGAGGACAGTCATGATTGGGTGATAGGGCACCATCTGTACAGGGTCTATGTTAGAAGAGCTGCATCTGAAACTTCTGAAAATCCTCTGATAGGAGATGTCATTGCAGATGTATTACCCTCACTCGACCTGATAGTGATATATGCAAGGTTATTTCAATTTAAAACCTGCATTTGAATGTTCTGTTGCCTCGTGTGCCAGAAGAATCTCACATATCGATCACACGGCTTATACATGTTGAATATGCTATCATGATGAGTATGATCAATTCCCAATGTTTGTCTGGCTCATTAGGGCTGAGCATACTGCACGAATATACTGAATCTATAGCAAGAACTAAATATGAGATGTGCTTTTTCACTCTGCTGGTCTTGTCTTTTCTCTATCTCATGTCACTATCTCTCTTCCCCAGTCTTCTCATCACACATGCTTACTCTGAGGAGAAGGGACATCTCGGTTTCTGTGATACCATGCTGATTTAGGTAACACCTAGAAAGATCAGTTGCTGACATGACAATGATACTCTCTCACCAAGCTATCTTCTTCTTTAGATAAGACATCAAAAAATAGATGTTGAGCCTGTAAGAGGGAAGACGAGGGTTCCCCGAAAGCCTGATATTGTTCTGCTGATACAATGACCAAGGAAGTGGCTTCAAAATGTGAACCTGACCTAAAGTTAGATCAAAATGGCTCAAAGTTGTATACTATACAGCACAGATGGGAAAAAAAATACAATGTGAATCCAGTTGTTAATTATGGTAAATATGAATTACTGAAGACTGAGCAAGCACTGTTTTTTCCAATAATGCAACAGCAACAGTCGCTGATAATTAAGGACATATTACAGTGAGGGCTTAATGAGGGGACTTCAGTCCAAGTTAAACGCTGGACAAACAGGTGACTGTGAAAGTTGTTGAAGGATATTCTAAACAAATTAATTATGTTTTGGAGAGGCTCAATAGAAAACTGAGTGTGAGATGTCTTGATGCATGCTCAATCATCCAGGTAAGAAAATCAAAGAAGGTGGAATCCGTTCATCTGGATACAATGTTTAAACATTGTATCCAGATGAACTGATTCCACCTTCTTTGATGAGTGTGAGATATTGAAAAGTAAAGTCAGAAATGGTGACAATTCGGGATGCACCACAGTAAGGCCTTAATGAGGGGATTTTAATCCAGGGTAAAGGTGATACTGCACAGTGATGGACCTTTTTTTACATTTTGTTTTATTTTCTTCTAGCTCTCTCCACTTCCACCTGCAACAACTCAGTCCTCGTAGGATTACAGGTGAGACTTCAGGTCGGCTTAAGATTGATATCTGCATAACTCCATGACAGTGGTGGAATGTAATTAAGTGCATTTACTCAAGTAGTGTACTTAAGTGCAACTTTTGAGGGACTTGCACTTTCCATTTTATGCTACTTTATACTTCTACTCCACTAAATTTCAGAGGGAGACATTGCAATTTTTACTCCACTGCATTTATTTGACAGCTTTAGTTACAAGTTACCTTGCAGATTTAGATTATTAATACAAATTATAAATCAACTAATAAATTATGACATATTTTATAGGCTAAGCTACCCAGCAGTATATGAAGTAATTAAAATTTGTTCCACCTTTACCAGCTGCAACATTAAGGGGATGAAAACATTAATGCATCGACAATTATCGTCCAATAATATGATACATATGATTCTGAAATGGGCCTGATCGACTGCGATATTAATGTGGAAAATGCGTGCTCCGCTCATGGAATGCTCCACTGCATATTAAATCAAGCACTTCCTAAACTAACTACCTGACCAATCACAGCTGCTCCCTTTAAGCGCCAACCCTGCAGCGGCAGCCTGTGCAAAAATTTTCTGGTTGTTGTGGTTGCAGTCCAGAGTAGCTGAGTAAGGGTAGAAAGAATATCAAATGTCTGGAACAGATAGGGTGGCACGGTGGTGCAATGGTTAGCACAATCGCCTTACAGCAAAAAGGTCCTGGGTTCGAACCTCGGGGTGGTCCAACCTTGGGGGGTCACCCCAGGTCATCCTCTGTGTAGAGATTGCATGTTCTCCCCGTGTCTGCGTGGGTTTCCTCCGGGTGCTCCGGTGTCTTCCCACAGTCTAAAAACATGTAGGTCAGGTGAATCGGCCATACTAAATAGTCCCTGTGTGTGTGTGTGTGTGTGTGTGAGTCCTGGCGGTCTGTCCAGGGTGTCTCTCTGCCTGCCGCCCAATGACTGCTGGGATAGGCGCCAGCATCCCCGCGACCCTGAGAGCAGGATAAGTGGTTTGGCTAATGGATGGATGGATGGACATGTGCCATTCTGCATAATGAGTACTTTTACTTTTGCTACTTTAAGTATATTTTGATGCCAATGCTAATACTTTTCTACTTTTACTTAAGTAAGATTTTAAATGCAGGACTTTTTACAAAGTATTTTTACACTGTGGTATTGCTACTTTTACTTAAGTAAAAGATCTGAATACTTCCTCTACTACTACTCTATGATTGATATTGTGGCAAAGGCTTTTTAGACTACATTCTGAGCCTGTTAGTGCCATAAAAAAGCTATTTTAGTGGACATTACCTGGCGAACCCATTGCTTGGTTTCACTCCTAATGATAGGAAAGCAAGACTTCGGTTAAAGGAAATACCACAATTTTCCTTTTAATGGCCATGCTGAGTCGACTCATGCATATATTCATTGCTAACTTTGTGAACACTGAACATTACACAGAAAAGGCTATGTTACAACTTCCATCCTCACCGCTCACCAATCATGCAATGGAAGGCAAAGTTGTTGCTGTGTGCTCCACTGAAAGCAGTAAGTGGAGCTTGTGCATAGCATCTTTGAGGACTGGGGGAATAATGATAGTGGGTGGCACTATGAATTTTGGACCCCCCCCTTTTTTTTTTGCCTTTATCAGGACTTTAGTCAGTGTAGGGGCATAGTGTTGAAAGAAATTTTGCTTTATATTTCTAGGAGCTGGGGGGGGCAATTGGGGATGCGAGTCCCATGTAGAGGTTGCAGCTGCCCCCCTTGCCCCCCTTTGAATGCACCCATGCTCGCCACTGACAGCAGCTAAAAGCAGGTTCATGTGAGAACAGCAGTGGTGAATGTGTTAAAGCGGCAAAGTACGATGGATTTCAGAACTGACCGATATATCAAAACAATAAATGAGTTGGAATAGTTGCAGGAAGCTTTTGTATCCTCTATTTTCTAAAAATACATGGCAAATGGAGTGCCCTACTTAGCTTGCTGCCACCGCGACCCGACCCTGGAGAAGGGGCTGATGATGAAATGAGATGATAAACCAACAGATGAATTCAGTTTACACCTATCAGTTCTGTTCATGATGCAGCAGAGTTGATGACTCAAGATATTGGCAGACACCTTTCAGTTTACTCAGCAGTCATCATGGAAGTTGGTGTACCACTTGTCTCGACACCATCAGAGGTAATGAAATAGAAGTGTCCGCCTTATGGTCACTGAAAGGAAAGGTTGGGTTTTTTTTGTGCATATGACAGCGGAATCTTTGCACAGGAAGAAATGTGTGCCATGTTACTAAGAACTATGTAGGAGTTAGCAGCAAAACCTCATCGCCAATAGTCATATTGTTCATATCACTGTCTAATTTGTGCCAGATCCTGATGAAATGGGAATTTTTCAGATTTGGATCACCCGTGTCATGGTGTTAATTTGCAAGGTTTCCACACCTCTTGTGTCTCACAGTTAATTCCTCAATACTGTTATATCCAGGCCCCGTGATGGACTGGTGGCCTGTCCAGGGTGTTTCTCTGCTTGCAGCCCAATAACTGCTGGGATAGGCTTCAGCATCTTGTGACCCTAAGCTGGATAAGAGGTTTGGATATTGGATGGATAGATGGATGTTATAGTCAGAAAAAAAGCCAATTGCTGAGTCCCCCCCCCCTTTTCGTTTCCCTCCCTCTAAAACATTTAATTGGCTCATCTCTCGTTGGGAACACGTGATTAACTTTTTGATAGCTAGCACACATCTGTGAACAAGCTGCTTTTGTTAAAGTGAATATGTGGCCACTGAAATCAGGGTATGAATTATGGGGGGGGGGGTGTCTGAGGGAGCTGAGTGCCTCCAATTGACCTTTGAGCACCCCTGAAGAAGCAAAAATTTATCATATCACGTGGGATGGGGCTAAAATTGAATTAAAGCATATATCAGTGTGCTCAACAAACATCCCCAGATGCTGACAAGGTTATATTAGCCTAATTTCAATCAGCACTCTGTATGATATAGTTGCTTAATAATGTTAAAGAAATTCTTACATCATGGTATTATCATACCACTGTGGTGTCTGAAATGTTTGCCGTACTGATGCGTTCTACAGTTGACCTGCTGGATCACCAACCACTTGGTGTTGCAGGACCACATGGTTTACAAATTAAGCACTAGTTGAGACCCAGCACTTCAACTCATACTGGAGGATAACAGAGCTGGTCTCCAGATCTTGGTATTTCCTTTAGCACAGACTAGTGCTGTGCTAAAGGAAATACCAAATACAGTGCATGTGCAGTTTCTGCTCTCCAACACACTACACCATCGGCCCGCTTGACTACCATGGGGACTAGAGCCTTCAGTCGGTCTTCCCCCCTGCCTATGGAACTCTCTCCCACAAGAAATTCGCAACATTGACTCTCTTTCAACCTTCAAATCCCATCTTGAAACGCACCTTTTCAAACTGGCATATTCAGTCTGATCCACGCTTCACCGAGTTTTGTGCAGATGATGATTTTATACTTACCTGTTGTGTTAACTTTTTATTGTCTACCCTGCTTTGTTTTGATTTTATGCTGTCTGATACAGTGCTGTTTTTTTGTTTTTTTGAACTGTGTTCTGTAAGGTGTCCTTGAGTGTTTTGAAAGGCGCCCACAAATAAAATGCATTATTATTATTATTATTATCTATCCATGTCCATGGTTTGTTACCAGTGACATGCTGATTCATAGTGTCATGGCAATCGTGACTGGGCGGATTTCGTACATATAAATGTACATACAAAATGTATGCATACGTTTTGTTGGTGTAAGAAGTTTTATTACCTGCGGTGTCCTGCACATATCTGCTTTTGGGTGCGAATGAGTGGGCGTTTTTAAATGCGTGGCTGCAAGACGTGGGAACATCATTTGTAAGTGCACACGAGATTGTGTGACGATAAGAAAGGGATCTTCAGTTTCAGCTAAGCACGTAAAATCAAAAGCTTATCACTTCCTGTAATTTTGGCAATCTAAAGACAGCCAAAGTTTTACATAAAGGCATATTGTTGTCGCTCAGGATGTGGATGATAAAAGCATAATTTACAGGGAATGACTAGAAAAAACTGAAGTCCTTTACTTTTCAGAGGAGAAGGAGTTAACTTGTGGAATTTGTTAATTTGTAGAATAGTTGGTGTATTGCACATGAAAATGTGCAATACACTTAACAGATTAAAAAAACAAGATGATTAACAATTAAAACTGTGATATGAATACTAGTACATATATATATACTAGTCTTTCTCTTGCTTTTCTTCTTCTTTTGTGTGTCTGACAGTCTTGTGTAAGAAGTGGGGTTGTTGTGAAGCGTCTAGTGTGTTGGCATAGTGTTCTGTGCCTGTCACGTCTCACTCGCAACCTTCACCGCTGGCTAGCAGAAATGCGAACAGGAGAGCTGAGCACGTAAGTCTCTCCCTGCCAGTAGCATCCCCAACAGCAAGCCCTGTGTAGGGCCTCCTCGCAGGCCCCAGCTATGGGTTAAATAGTGCCACTGCCTAGTGGATACCTCAGGAGAGGAATAGGCTACGGGAGTAAACCCCCCACAGAAAATCAACGCCTATAGCGCTGTTGTTGTTTTTCCCCCCCTTGCCCTTTTTTATGTGTTTAAGTGGGAGAGTACTGCTGGCGTCGTGTGTGGCTGTCGCTTCTCCCTCTCGTAGCCCCCTTCCCATCCACCCCAGTATGTTTGTGTTATGTTTATCTGTTGTTTTGTTTCACCCCGTTTATTGTAAAGCAACTTTGAGTGTTAGAAAAGCGCTATATAATTTGATATATTATTCTTTCCTGCTACTTTCGCTTTCATTTAAAGGGATCTGTACAAAATGATGACTGTAAAAGGATGAACTATAATAAGCTTAGGCTTCAGCCTACACCTTTTCGCTTTGAGTCGTATTTGAAAATGACTGAACTAAACATTTGCACTATCGTAATGCAAGACTAATAATCAGAGGGTTGTGAACATGATATTTAAACAGAGCAGTCTGGTTTCGAATTGCAGGGGGGCGTGAAAGCATACTTTGAGAAATATAGAGGGAACTCTGAAACATCGTCCATTTTTGAGTAGATTTTTATTGTTCTGTACATTAAGGTTGAAATGAATAACAATAGTAAAAACATGCCAATGTTGCGTTTATTCGCTCATTACATTCCAGTTTCTGGACATTTGTCTCAACTATAATAATCATAATGATGTGTCGATTCCTGCTGTGGCCATCCATGCGTGGCGGCGCACCATGTCACTGCGTTTACGTCACCGCTTGGACTTCTTTTCACAGAGTTGGCTAGCTAACAAGTTGGCTAGCTAACAAGTTGGCTAGCTAACAAGTTGGCTAGCTAACAAGTTGGCTAGCTAACAAGTTGGCTAGCTAACAAGTTGGCTAGCTAACAAGTTGGCTAGCTAACAGGTTGTCCCGTGGTCGCTTCAGATTTAAGGTAAGAATCAAGCAATTGACCTTTCGCAAAGTCCCGCCCCCCTTAGTTACTGTTGCTATGCCTTTCAAGCATTTCAGAACCATCCAGGAAGTAGCCGGAAAACACCAAAACATGAAGGAAGAAATCAGCGCATTCCCAGAGAACATAAGTGATGTATTTTGGAGTAATTCATCCTTAATATCATCCCGTGAAAGGCAGAAGGGGCTACAGTATATGGTGGCGGGATACATTCAGAATATTAAAAGTAAAACTGACTTGCGTGGACTCCGGGCTGCCGGGTGCGACTGTAATTGAGCGTAAAGCTTACCGGTCACAATCAAAAAAATGAGAAACCCCATCAACTAATTCTCAAACACATTGTGGACCAATTGTGCTCTTGCACTGTAGGGTAAGTTACATATTTCAGCTATTATTGGTATATTTTTAATAATCCATTGTCCACATCACGATAGTGTTGATTTTGGCCAAGGTTCCCCATAGCGTTCTTTTATCCAGGCTTTTTCGGAGGTACTGTATGGGCTCCTGGGGGTCGCAGGGCGGCCAGGGACATGCCCCAGGGCCGGGGGAACCGCCCCATGTTTTTTTTTTTTACCTTCGGAGCAGAACCGGTATTTTCAACAAAATAAGGCAAACGAGATGCCCCCGCGGGCGGGATGACTTTTCCGAACGACCGGTCCCCACCTGGAGCTCACAGAGGGGGAGAAACGTTTAAAATAGGCCTGATATGAGGAGTTCAGACTGGCCAGAGACCATCCCAGCCGACCCCCCCCCCCCCCCGCGGGTCTTTATGCTCTGAAATGAAAGGTGGAACCTGGCTAACCTGTGACTAGCATAACAAAGTTATGTTAGTGGACTAGCTATCATTAGCTATCATTAAACTAGGTATCTTTGGGCACAGACTAAGCTGGTTACGTTCATCAGGTACATTAATAATGTTATTTTGTAAGTCAGTAAAACGTTGATATGTTAATGATGGTAATGTAAACTACTAATAAGACACGTTAGTCCCTAGCTAACGGGACTGACCCTTTAGCCGAGCGGTTAGTGACGTCGCCTTGTGGTGCAGTACACCCCCTATCGAATCCCGCACCGGGCAAGAAAGTAATCGGTTACATTGGTGGCAGCGGTGGGATCCGGAAGTGTGCAAATCCTCAGAAGTCTCTTCGGAGCGCGGGCATAACAAAGCGCGAGGGCGCGCTTCCGGGGAGGGTGACGACTGTAAACTACTAATAAGACACATTAGTCCCTAGCTAACGGGTCTGACCCTTTAGCCGAGGGGTTAGCGATGTCGACTTGTGGTGCAGTACACCTCGTATCGAATCCCGCACCGGGCAAGAAAATAACCGGTTACAGTAATAATCATTGTGTGGGTAAAGTAACAGTAATAATACTGTAGCGAATTCGGGGGACAACGCAACCACAGGAACTGCCGCGGCCGGGAAGCGAACCCGTTTATCATCAATTTGTGGTTGTGGTTTTAGTCAATGCTGGTCTACGAGTTTCTCCCTATTTATTTCAGCATCTCTGATATACTCTCTGAACCATTGCACTTTATCGCCTCTTATCTCATCTTTATACAGTCAATCCTTGTGTATATATCTGACGATTGTTGTGTTGTATCGTTATTCTATATTAAGTACACTGAAAGAGCCATGAAACCGGAGTCAAATTCAATGTATGTACAAACCTACATGGCCAATAAACTTTATTCTGATTCTGAAGTGGTATCCGTAGCTTTTGCTTACGTGTGTGTGTGTGTGTGTGTGTGTGTGTGTGTGTGTGTGTGTGTGTGTGTGTGTGTGTGTGTGTGTGTGTGTGTGTGTGAGAGAGAGAGAGAGAGAGAGAGAGAGAGAGAGAGAGAGAGAGAGAGAGAGAGAGAGAGAGAGAGAGAGTTTGTGTCTCTAATGAAGGGTTACTTGTTTTGCTGCTATTCAACAATAAAGAACACCGTTTGGAACAATTCGTCTCTTTATTTAGTAGTCTAGACCCAGACGTTACATGAGGCTGAGATACAATAGGCTATGCCTTGCAATCAGTGTATTATGCTGGGCAAACAGCCCAAAAATGAAATAGTGGAACACTGCTCACTTTGCTGTTGCCAGGGCTTACAGTTGAAAATACCTCCTTGAGCAGCTTAGTGGAAGTGATGTCTAAGATACAGGAGGAGTTCATATTGGAAACTGTCCTCTCGAACACTGCGATTGTAATTGGTTGAAACTGGGTAAAAGAGGCAGAATCAACATGGGGGAATTGAAAGAATGCCAGGCTGGATTTGGGATCTGATATTCTCCACCTTATTTACAAAATGAGTGAGACATTTTTCGGACAGTTTAACACCAGGTTAAAAAAAAAGAACAAAACAGGACTTCCTGAATGACACTTATTTAAAAGGTGTTGCTAGCTCTGGGCTGTTTGGTTTATTATTTATGATGTGGTAGTGGTATGTATCACATGTCAACCCTTCCGGTGATGCTTCACTTAAATGACCTCTATAACTCAAAATTACTCACTTCTTCAATTACTGAGTTCATTACTCCAGAACAGTGGCGGGTGACACGGTTGAAAATATTATCATGATTAAACGTCTCGTTTCAGACGATGGTGGCCATACCATCAACGATCACCGGCGAACTTACCATCAGCCATCAAAGTAGACCTACAACCTCTTCTTGCTCACACATGTGTTTAGTGCAGTGATGTGGAGAGGATGCTAGTGGCTTTTGTGACTGATCTGGGGCATCGATATCTTGTTGGCGATGATGTGACTCACACACGCATGCTGAGAAAAAAAAAAGGTAGGCAGCGATTTTAAACTGACTTGTGTCAAGAGTCAGGAGGAGCTAAGTGTTGTCCCCATGGACGTATACTCAGCTATACAGCCAGTTAAACACTTTCCTAATCAAGCTCCAAGGAACAGACAGATGTGTTGAATTTGGCAGCTTAATCAGAATTAAGTGTGAAACTGTGGACAAAGAACGGGGATATACAAATGAAAATGTTACACTACTGCGCGATATCACATAAAGCCTAGCTTAAGGGCTATATGACATCTGACACCACCACATATGTTATAGATCAAGTATAAGGTACGTCTGTAAATGCAAAGCAAGACAATTTGCTTACATGTCAGTATAACAAACAAACTATCTACTTTTACTGTACTAAACATCAGAGAACAAAGTCAACCATTGCTGAATTAGACAATGCATGGCTAGCTAAACACCGTACATTTTCAAACAAATAATGATGCACCTGTAGTGTATGGAGATACACACGAAAGCAAATGTTTTTATTTGCAGTAATATGTATTTTATGTTTGACCTCTGACCCTCGATGTCTATTGGTTGTGTATGTTGTATAAATGTACGCGCGCCACTCGGGTGCGCGCCTCTTGGAAGAAGACAGAGCACGAGGGTCACTCATGTGTTTTCATGTCTGCGTAACGCAGTCATTTTGTAATGTTACTATGGTCTAGCAAATAAAAGAGGAAGACCAAGATGCACCTTGATCGTTGTATAATTCAGTTATCCTGTAGATACACGACAGACAGGCTACTTGACATTTGCCGGAATAGATACATTGTACAGGGTGTGTTTACTCAATTTAGAGTCGTACTACATTAAATACATATTTATTGCAAATACAAGATAGGCTACACTTCTAACAGCTTTACAGTAACAATGGGAGTTCATGCATATTAAGCCATACAGTCACAGGGTTTTACTGATGCAAATCTAATCACTTTTTTTTTTTGTCTAGGCGATAGTTCTCGCTACTCTTGCTGAACATTCGCTGCTGTTTACCTTCGCACCCATGATGGTGAAGCTGGCCCAGGCTCTGGCTGCAGACAAAGTAGCGCTGAGTGGATTAAAGCTGTCATGCACATCAGCAGCTTACAAAATGGTGAATGGCTTGGGGTATACATTTTCACAGAGGACCTTCAGCAATATAAAGAAGTACCCATTTTCCATCAACCTCGATGAAAGTACTGCCAATGGTGACAATGGTGCTTTCTATCCTGGTCAGTTACTTCAACACAGACTGGAAGACAGTTGATGTGGAATACCTTGGCTCTTTAGAAGTCTTGAAAGCTAGCACTCTCAAGTTAGAAAAGTTGCTGGTTAAGTTCCTTGAAGACAACATTTTCTCATGGTCCAACCTTGTCAGCATGCTGATGGACTCCTGCGGTGTCATGTGAGGCAGCAAGACGAGGTTGGAGTGTGGCAGAACCACTGCCCAACCCAACTTGATGTTGATGGTGACAGTTGCCACTATATCCATCCATCCATCCATTATCCAAACTGCTTTTCCCAATTGGGGTCGCAGGGATGCTGGATCCTATCCCAGCAGTCATTGGGCGGCAGGCGGGGAGACACCCTGGACAGGCCGCCAGTCCATCACAGAAACCACCACATACACAACGCTGCAAAGGTTTTTGCAGCTCCTTTCAGCAGCCATCTTGAAAGGCTCTTCAGTGACCTGCATGCAGATCATCAATGGGCCTCAGACCAGGTTAGTTAATAATATTCAATTTCATTTATAGAGCACTACAAAAATTGTAATTATCATATGCTATATGACCTAAGTGATCCCAACAAATGTGTTCCATTGTTTCTCTTTGTCAGTTGATGTACCTCAGAGAGATATGCGACTTCATGAGCATTCCTGGTTCAGCTCCTAAAAGGTTTGTTCATCACCGCTGGCTATTAGCTTATGATGTTGCCATTAGCACCCAGAGGCTGCTTCCTGCCTACAAAGTCCTTTACTATAGCTTCATGGACAAGGAAGACAAGGCCCTCTACAAGAACCCCCTGAAGCAGCTGTTTGCTGATTACAACGTCAGCGAAAAGGCACAGACACAGATTCAGTCCTTTCACGAGGACCTCAGCAAAAAAGGTAACTCATCACAGTTGTTCCTCCTTGGTTCTGTGATTGCCTACATGCACTATGCTATAGAGCTTTGTTTTTGATTTTTTTAATTTAGCCCTTGATCTTTCCAGGTATGACACAGCTGTGAAAAGACAGGAAGAAGAGGGTGGTTCAGAGGGTGTGGCATGAAGCCGCCACAACTGAGCTGCACCTCAGTGTATATACAGGAGTGCTGCCAATCCTTAAAGAATATGTCATAATGTTCCAGGTCAGTTGAAGATTGAGTCCTCTGCTTAATGCTATGAAATGTTTACTCAAACGAATGCTACATTTCTCATCACGCTTTTTACCTAACCAGAATGAGAAAAAAACATGTTTTTAAATCACGAATTATGAGAGTTGGATTATGATGATAAAAATGTTACAAAAAGTCTCTGATGGCTGGCTCCAGAAAATAAAATAAAGTCATACTAGTAGTGAGAAGATTGTGTACAGTTTTTAATTACAGTAATCCCATGTCTAATAATTACTGAGACCACTTTGAACAGGGTGTCTGTAGGTCCTTAGATATGTCCTTTTATGCTTTTTCAAATTGAGATGACTCCAAGTGAATCCTGGTATTTACTTTCTGAAGTCCTGTAGAAATAAATATTAATGGTTTGATTTATTACACTACCTAAGAACTTACCCAGGTAGTTCTACTTTTTGTCCAAAAATCATTTATTTTTCCCTTAGTTTTACAAAGGTCTTAGCTATTAAATATAACTGATACCTGCTGACAACCCTGAGTTATAATCTTTATGCATTCCTCGTGTGCATTTTTGTTCATTGAACCACAACTTCATGTTATTTTCTTCGCAGGGCAGTCAGACACTCATCCATAAACTGCATGATAAACAGCTGCAAGTCTTCACCAACTTTCTTGCCTTCTTTGTCAAATCTGAACACCTGAACCCGATGCCCAAAGCTCTGGCTACTCTGGACTTTCATGACAAACTGCTACCTGTGAGAGCGATGTATGTGGGACGGGAGGCTGATCCATTCGGAGTGGCACATCCACAACACCCTGTGAGTACTTTAAAATACTGTAATTAGAATGATTAATTTGGAACCTGTGCCAGGTTTATATGCTTACATGTACAGTAGTAAGTGTTTGTGAGCTAATTGCTGTTGATCTCTATTTCAGCTGCTGAAGCCATTCCTTCAGGAAGTCTCCAGGGCATACAGTACATGTGCCAAATACCTGCAGAAAAAGCTGCCTTTGCAGAGCACGATCCTGCAGTGCTTGTCTGCCGTGGATCCCGTTGTGAGAGGGCACATTAAGACTGGGTTTGAACTGAAGAAGCTCACACACATGATGAGTCACCTGCTGCCACCTGATGCTGACACTCACCAGGAGATACTTCAGTACAGTGTGGACCAAACCCTGCCCACTTTTAAAGAGGGAGATGATGTGGTGAGATGGCGGTCCTTTGTCTTTGAAACAAGAAAATATCCAGGCCTGTGCCAAGCTGTAAAGGCTGCCATGTCCATCTTCCATGGTCCCTCGGTAGACTCTTCATTCAATCTGATGGGTGACATCACATTATTATTATCATTATTAATTAATTAATTACTTAATTAATTAATTAATTATTATTATTTTAGTTGGTTTGGAGTTGGGGTGAAGAACAGGCATAGGAGTCGTTTGATTGCGGTGGTAGATCAGTCCAGTGTCTATTTTGTCTCGCTTGTCACCTTGCAGAAATACAGCAGAATTGTGACCTATGCTTCAACATAATTGACCATTAGCAGTCTTTAACCTAGGCAGCGGTCATTTTTCAGGAATGCTCCAGTTAAGTAATTAATAGTTTACAATAAAATAAACATACATTCAGAGTCACCACATTGGCACAAGATTAGTAATGAACTACACAAAAATAAAAAAGTACCCGCAGTACACAATAATAAACTTCTCATTCATATTTGTCCAACAAACTACATGGATGGCTAATCCAAGCAATCATTTTAGCAAGATTCATGAGCGAGTGAATTTCACTTCCTACCTTGCAGGAATACATCCATCCATCCATCCATCCATTATCTAAACCACCTCTTTTCTTTTCTTTTTTTTAACATGGTGGTTCTGGTCACGTGGCTTGGGTCCTGCTGTTCCAGTGGCGTCTGGACACTGCTTGGCATCCTGCACATAATATTCTTCATAAATTTTATAAGTCCGTTATAATTCTGTTTATCCTCTTTCAATGTTGTATTGTGTAAATTGTGTAAACACAACATCCATTGCACGTTGTCCGTCTTGGGAGAGAGATCCCTCCTCTGTTGCTCTCCCTGAGGTTTCTTGTTTCTCCCTGTTAAAGTTTTTTTTTTTAGGGAGTTGTTCCTTATCCAATGAGAGAGTCTAAGGACAGGATGTTGTGTTGCTGTAAAGCCCACTGAGGCAAATTTGTAATTTGTGATATTGGGCTATACAAATAAAATTGCCTTGACTTGACTTATCCTGCTCTAAAGGGTCACAGGGATGCTGGAGCCTATCCCAGCAGTCATTGGGAGGCAGGCAGGGAGACACCCTGGAGAGGCCGCCAGTCCGTCACAGGACAGACAGAATTTAAAAAATAAAGAAAATAAAGAAAGAAATACAACGATATTATGACCTAAAATGGCCACAACAGCTGAACCGAAACAGAAACTGCAAAAAAAAAACAACATATGAGCGCGCCCTCTGGTGGCTCTAATTAGTTCACCTCCCTACACCAGCAGAAACAGCGAAAAATATGAACGTGCCCTCTGGTGGCTACTCTAATTTAATTTACTTCCTTATGTGAATATAATGACAATATAAAGATACACAAGAGTGTAACTCATAAACATCAACACTAAATATGCAAATTACTATATATTACTAAATATGAACTATGAGGAGACGTTCGGCTCTTACAATTCTGCTATCCTCTTTCAATGTTGTATTCTGTAAATTGTGTTTTATCCTGTAAACCCAACATCCATTGCACGTCTGTCAGTCTTGAAAGAGAGATCTCTCCTCTGTTGCTCTCCCTGAGGTTTCTTCCTATTTTTTCTTCCTGTTAAAGTTTTTTTTTTTTTTTTTAGGGAGTATTGCTTTATCCAATGCAAGGGTCAAAGGACAGGGCGTTGTATTGCTGTAAAGCCCACTGAGACAAATTTGTAATCTGTGATATCGGGCTATACAAATAAAATTGTCTTGACTTGACTCTTGTAAACTGTACATCTATTGGAAAAGCCCTACTGCAAAGCCGCTGAACAATGTATTAGATATTAAAGAATGTACCGTCATAGACAAATCAACAATTAACTAAAACAAAATAAATCAAGAGAAAATTTAGAGAGTCACTACAAATATGATCACAAGCATATGCTTGAGGCATGTAGGGAATAGCTAGTAAAATATTTATAAACATAAATAAGAGACAATACAAGTGCAAAAAAAAAATTCTAAAAGCTTGCAAAATGAGATAGATCTGCACCCTATGGCATCTTTAATAAAGGTGGAAAAGGAAGTTTTTCAACTGCTGTTTGCTCATCAAACAACTCAAGACAAGCCATTTTTTTCATTTAAAAGTCAAATCAAGTCAATTTTATTTGTATAGCCCAATATCACAAATTACAAATTTGCCTCAAGGGGCTTTACAGCAACACAACATCCTGTCCTTAGACCCTCGCATCGGATAAGGAACAACTCCCTAAAAAAAAAGAAAAAAAAAGACTTTAACAGGGAGAAAAAATAGGAAGAAACCTCAGGGAGAGCAACAGAGGAAGGATCTCTCTCCCAAGATGGACAACGTGCAATGGATGTTGTGTTTACACAATTTACAGAATACAACATTGAAAGAGGATAACAGAATTATAATGGAGTTATACAATTTATGAAGAATGTGATGAGGAAGATGCCAAGCAGTGTCTAAACGTCTCCAGAACAGTTATTAAAAAAAAAAACCTAACACATGCATAGTTGGACTTTTAAAAAGGTGGGAGGTAGCTAAAATTTACCTCTGTTAAACCCCGGTTGAATGTCAAGGTCAGAGGTTTCCAACCATATCCCACAGAAACCCATGTGTCAACAGATTTTCCTTTCATTGCACCACCTCTCTGCACCACCTCTCCTACTATGACTGGGAAGTAGGCCTATCTGGTGAAATCAAGAGCCGTTTTTTTTTTTTTTTAATGAAAATACATGGCGATGTACACTCACTGGCCACTTTATTAGGTACACCTTGCTAATACCGGGTTGGACCCCCTTTTGCCTTCAGAACTGCCTTAATCTTTCGTGGCATAGATTCAACAAGGTACTGGAAACATTCCTCAGAGAGTTTGGTCCATATTGACATGATAGCATCACGCAGTTGCTGCAGATTTGTCGGCTGCACATCCATGATGCGAATCTCCCGGTCCACCACATCCCAAAGGTGCTCTATTGGATTGAGATCTGGTGGCTGTGGAGGCCATTTGAGTACAGTGAACTCATTGTCATGTTCAAGAAACCAGTCTGAGATGATTCGAGCTTTATGACATGGCGCTTTATCCTGCTGGAAGTAGCCATCAGAAGATGGGAACACTGTGGTCATAAAGGGATGGACATGGTCAGCAACAATACTCAGGTAGGCTGTGGCGTTGACACGATGCTCAATTGGTACTAAGGGGCCCAAAGTGTGCCAAGAAAATATCCCCCACACCATTACACCACCACCACCAACCTGAACCGTTGATACAAGGCAGGAGGGATCCATGCTTTCATGTTGTTGACGCCAAATTCTGACCCTACCATCCGAATGTCGCAGCAGAAATCGAGACTCATCAGACCAGGCAACGTTTTTCCAATCTTCTATTGTCCAATTTTGGTGAGCCTGTGCGAATTGTAGCCTCAGTTTCCTGTTCTTAGCTGACAGGAGTGGTACCCGGTGTGGTCTTCTGCTGCTGTAGCCCATCTGCCTCAAGGTTCGACGTGTTGTGCGTTCAGAGATGCTCTTCTGCATGCCTCGGTTGTAATGAGTGGTTATTTGAGTTACTGTTGCCTTTCTGTCAGCTCGAACCAGTCTGGCCATTCTCCTCTGACCTCTGGCATCAACAAGGCATTTTCGCCCACAGAACTGCCGCTCACTGGATATTTTCTCTTTTTCGGGCCATTCTCTGTAAACCCTAGAGATGGTTGTGTGTGAAAATCCCAGTAGATCAGCAGTTTCTGAAATACTCAGACCAGCCCGTCTGGCACCAACAACCATGCCACGTTCAAAGTCACTTAAATCACCTTTCTTCCCCATTCTGATGCTCGGTTTGAACTGCAGCAGATCGTCTTGACCATGTCTACATGCCTAAATGCATTGAGTTGCTGCCATGTGATTGGCTGATTAGAAATTTGCGTTAACGAGCAGTTGGACAGGTGTGCCTGATAAAGTGGCCGGTGAGTGTATGTACATGGGTGGTGATGCATTACATGTGGTTGGGGCCCTCTAGTCTCCCTAATTTCTCTCTAACTTGGTGCAGACAAAAAAAAAAGAGATTTATCACCAAGGCAAGAACACCAAGCTAAAACACTCAAGAAGATGTGAAATAAAAAACAAACAGAACTTGTTCAGGTTAACATTTCAAAATTCGAGCTCCTCAAAATAATTCTTTGGATCCAACATTGAATGAATGAATGAGGATTTATTTCGAACATGTAAATAAGCAGGATATAACATACAGATAAGCCATTGCCGATAATCTGAAGTGATCAACAAATCCACACATCAAACTCAGTGAACAGATCTCCGTGTGCATCAGATTATTTGTGACATGTTGGAAAGGAGAAGGAGGAAGTATACACTTGTTTTTTCTCACCTACTCTTATGATAATTCAGCTACCATACATTTCAAACTCAATTCCCACTGTACTATATAGTTCAGTTTCAATGCAAGTTGTGCTGCACAGTACAAACTCAACTACTGTGAACAATAAGAGAAAAAAAAACACTCATAAAAAAACACACGCGAGAAAGAGGGGGGGGGAAACCCCATCCTAATATCATCTACCAAGAATAAACAGATCTCAATGCTACGTACAACCCAAATATCCACTCGGTGTCATAGAAAGAAAAATAATAAAAATGTAATAAGAAATGTTTAGAGATAAATCAAACATAGACAAGTTAACACAACTCTTCCTCATCCCTATATCTCTTGATCTGTCCTCTGTACTTCCTCTTGAGCTGCATAACGTTTGTACTTTGGTTGAGTTCCATAGTCAGACTGTTGCACAGTTTTACCCCCCAGACTGAGATGCCCATGCTCTTCAAAGTTGTACAAACACATAATTTCTTGATGTTTAATTTCCCTCTCATATTATATTCCCTTTCTCTATCTGAGAATATTTTTTGTATAATACTTGGTAATAGATTGTTTCTTGCTTTGAACATTATTTGTGTTGTGTTAAATTCTACTAAATCCCTGAACTTCAAGGCACTTCACTTTAAAAATAGCCTGCTGGTGTGTTCACAACATCCTACATTATTAACTATCCTTATGGCTCTTTTTTGTAGTATATGTAATGGTTGTGGGCGGGCATGGTGGCACAGTGGTTAACATGGTTGCCTCACAGCAAGAGGGTCCTGGGTTCTAGCCCCAGGGTAGTCCAACCTTGGGGGTTGTCCTGGGTCGTTCTCTGTGTGGAGTTTGCATGTTCTCCCCATGTCTGCGTGGGTTTCCTCTGGGTGCTCCGATTTCCTCTGACAGTCCAAAGACTGTGAAAGGAAGGTGTATCGCCCATACTAAATTGTCCCTAGGTGTGTGTGTGTGTGTGTGTGTGTGTGTGTGTGTGTGTGTGTGTGTGTGTGTGTGTGTGTGTGTGTGTGTGTGTGTGTGTGTGTGTGTGTGTGTGTGTGTGTGTGTGAACATGTTTAACTATCCAAATGTAGACCAAATGTCCTCATTAGGATAGAAAAACCAGAAACCACCTACACATTGTGTGGACATTTTAGAGGTCCTCACAAGTAAAAGGATCTATTTTAGGGTTAGGACTTGGTTTTAGGGTTAAGGTTAGAATTAGGGTAAGGGTTAGGCATGTAGTTTGTGTGGTTAAGGTTAGGGTTAAGGGCTAGGAAATGAATGTAGTCAATGAGGGGTCCTCATAAGGATAGTGAAACGAGTGTGTGTGTGTGTTTGTTGGCCCTGTGACGGACTGGCTGCTTGTCCAAGCTGTCTACCTGCCTGCCCCCCAATGACTGCTGGGATCAGCTCCAGCATTCCCGTGACCCAAAGTAAGGATAAGCGGGTTGGATAATGAATGAATGATGGTTGTAGGTTGGTTTTGTAGGTGTTACCCCGTACCTCCACACAGTAGATCACAAATGGTAAACTAAATGAACAATACAGAGTGTACAATGATTTATGATCCAGAATGTGTCTGTCTTTTCTCATGACTGCAGTGCTCCTTGCCAGCTTTGCTCACACGTAATGTTATGTGAGGTTTCCAACAGATTTTGTGGTATAGTATCACACCTAGAAATGTATTTTCATATACCCTTTCTAGTTGGATATTGTTCAACTACTTTTACTTTGGTGTTTATTTTATCATTTACAAACAACGTAAGCTTTGTTTTGTCCAGATTTAAGGATAATTTGTTTTGTCAAACCACCGTTTTAATTTTTCCATTTCTATTGTGGTCACCTCCAAAAGCTGCTGTAAATTCTCACCAGAACAAAATATATTCATGTCATCCGCAAATAAAACATTTAAATGTTTTTGATATTTTGCATATATCATTTAAGTACCGAATGAACAGTTATGGACCTAAAACCAACCCCTGGGGTACACCACAAGTAATATCCATGCATGACGATTTATGGTCACCTATCTTTACAAACTGCTGCCTTTTACCTAAAGAGGAAAAGCATGTGTTTTTTCAATAAGGAAAAGTGAAGTCTTCTATTAGCGCCATGTGTTAGACGTTCTTTACAAAAACAAGAAAAATGCGTATTTATTTACGTTCTTTACAAAAACAAGAAAAAAATGCATATTTACTAAATATGAAAAAAATTATAATCTATTTCAAAATGGATAAAAACAAAGATAACATTATTTTATTCAAATCCCAGACACTACCGTAAATTGCTTCGACATACTGCCGAGCCGTTAATTGCTTCGGCAGATGCAGACAGGATGTAGGCGCGTGTTCGCGCATGTGTAAAACAAATCGGCTTTCCGTAACAAGCACCAAAGTAGCATACAATAAAACATACTACTTGACGTTAGTGTTGCTAAGCTCCTTTCAGTAGAAACTGCTACAAGTAATTGCTTGGAATGACTTGTAGTTGTCAATGCCACTATATGAGCTGACCTTGTCTCACATCCTTAGTAACATGATAATCAGGAGATGAGGGACCTGCTGTTGCTCCACTCCCTGTGGCTGCCTCTGAAACTGAGGGCCATGTGTTTCATGTTAAGCTAGGGAATGTTCAGGGGTATAATGGGGATTTTCTTTTAGTAGGGGGACGCTATTTTAATGACATCATCACAGAGAATGCTGCGCGCTGACACATGCTTCATTCACAAACCACACACAAATCATCCCAGTTCACAGCAAAGGATCCGCGAATTTATTCTACACCAAATGCATACAGTCAGGTATGTCTAATTTTATAATTACAGGCCGCAGTAGCTCCAAGTCGGAGGGGGAGTCAAATCATTGCCACTACTTATTGTTATAGTCAACATCACCGGTTTACATAGTCCTTTCGATTGGGCTTACACAGTATAGGCCTAAATAAATTTGATGTTGAGATTGCAATCCATAAAATACATCAAGCACAGTAGGCCGCGCCTAAAAAAAGTCACCAATGTTACTCACTACTGGTGTTTTTTAATTTGACCTCAGGACGTCCTGCTCAAAAAGGTCACAGAAATCGCCACACTGGGTCAGGAGGAGAATCCTTGAGAGACTCGGTTGAAGGTCTCGTTCTCGTGTCTTCAGCCGAGCGATGGTATCCCAGCCAAGTTGTCACATAGCCCGTCGGATCCCACTGGTTTAGAGGTGGCCCGTGTCATAGTAAATTATACTTCTATAGCACTTTTCTAACACTCAAAGTCGCATCACAATAAATAGGGTGAAACAAGACAACCGATAAACACAGCACAAACATATAGGGGTGGATGGGAAGGGGGGTTACGGGAGGGAGAAGCGGCAGCCACACACGACGCCAGCAGTACTCTCCCACTTAGACACATACAAAAGTAGGTAGGTAGGTAGGTAGGTCTTTATTTCAAACATAGAAAGCAAAATGTAATTATTTTAAACACAGCAAACAAACAAAAAAACATTGCAGGAGGAAGTTTCTACTTATAATATCCTGCCCTCTCTCTGATGCTCAATCTATACAATCTCATTAATAAACTTTAATGGAATAAATATAAGAAAAATAGTGGAAAAAATTTAATTGATTTGTGTGTGTTTGTGTGTGTGCATGCGTGTGTAAAGAAATAAAAGCAATAATAATGGTGTCCCATTAAAAAAAGAACGGTGACAGCAATAAAATACTGGGGAAAAAAATCCCCAACAATAAAAATTATTAATGAATAAAAACAATAATAGCATCCACCAAGGAGGCATCATTGTCATGAGAGAAGCAAGGCCTCCTCGTACCTCTTTAAAACTATTTTTGGTACCTTTTTTTGAAATGATTTAAACTTGTGCTTTCCTTGAGTTTTTGATCTAAACCATCCCACAGGCTAACTCCACAGTAAGAAATACAAGTACTTTTGCAAGTGGTGCAAATACTGTTTTTTTTTAATTTCAGTATTCCTCTTAAATTATACCCACCCTCTCTATCTGAGAACAGTTGTATGTTGCCATGAAGTCAATTATGTCTTGCTTTGTACAACATTTGTGCAGTCTTGTATTCTACAAGGGCCATGAACTTCATGGCCCTTGAATTTAAAAAGTTTGTTGGTGTGTTCCCGATATCCTACATTGTTCACTATCCTTACAGCTCTTTTTTACAGTACACATAGAGCTGGTAGGTTGCTTTTTTAAGTATTCCCCCATACCTCCAATCCATAATTCAAATATGGCAGTACAAGTGAACAATATAGTAAGTACAAAGTTTTATGACCCAGAATGTGCCTCATCTTTCCCAGCACTCCAATGCTCCTTGCCATTTTTGTTCTCATAAATCTTATGACGTTTCCAGCAGATCTTGTCAAGAACTACACCCAGAAAATTAGTCTCAAAAACTCTTTCAATGTTTATATTGTCGATCATTATTTCTTTTTTGTTTATTTTGCAATTTCCAAGTAACATAAACTTGGTTTTGTTTAGATTTAAAGATAATTTGTTTCTGTCAAACCACATTTTTAACTTTTTCATTTCAGCTGCGCTCAACTCCAAAAGCTCCTGTAAGTTCTCCCCAGAACATAAAATTGTTGTGTCATCTGCAAATAGAATGAATTTCAATAGATTTGATACCTTACATATGTCGTTGATATACAAAATGAATCATTTAGGGTCTAATACTGACCCCTGGGGGACACCACAAGTAATAACCATGCATCTTGATTCGTAATCACCTATCTGTACAAATTGTTGTCTGTTTCCCATATAACTTTTCAGCAAGTTTAACCCCACCCCTCTGATCCCGTACTTGATCATTTTATCAAGTAGTATTTCATGGTCAATCGTATCAAAGGCTTTTTTCAAATCTTTAAATAGACCCACTGCATACTTCTAGTTATCAATACAGCTAGTTATATCTTCCATCAGCTCCATTAATGCCATGGATGTTGATCTGTTTGATCGGAACCCATACTGACCGTCTCACAACAGTTTGTGTTTCTCAATAAATTTATCCAGCCTTCCAGCATAGTTTTTCCAAAATCTTAGAAAACTGTGAAAGTGATGATACAGGCCTGTAATTGATAAACTGATGTCTATCGCCATGTTTATAAAGTGGGATGACTTTGGGCACTTTCATTTTGTATGGAAATGTACCAGTTTTGAAAGAGAGGTTGCAGATGTAAGTTATTGGGCTTACAATACCATCAACAACTTTCTTAATTAGAGCCATATCAATTCCATTCCAGTTGGTCGTTGATTGGTTCTTACTCTTTTTAACAGTATCAATCATTTCCTTTCCTTTGACAGCTTTCAAAAAGATTGAGTTTAGAATTCTGTCTCCATGATCCTCAATGGCCCCCACATCATTAGGATGTGTCATCAATTTCTGCTGCTAGCTTTGATCCCACATTTACGAAGAAGTTGTTAAACCCAGTTATCACATCATTCATATTGTTTATGGTTTGATCATTGTCCATGAAATACTGAGGGTAATTTGTGCTTGTTAATCCATTCCTAATATTGTTATTTAATACTTTCCATGTCCCCTTGATGTTATGTTTGGTATCCACTAATTTCTTGTTATGATGTTCCTTCTTGCTCAAGCTCAGAATATTATTTAACTTATTTTTATATCTTTTGTATCTATTTTCTGCCTCCACTGTTCTACATTTCAAGAACTGTCTATATAGAGCATTCTTCTTCATTTTTAACAGGCATTTTGCAGTCCTTTTGTAATCCACGGTTTGTTCTCATAGTTTTGCTTCCTGTTGTATTGTTTTATGGGGCAGTTTTTGTCATATAGTGTTAAAAATATACTGAGAAATGTGTCATAGGCTCTGTCAATGTCCTTTTCCTCATGTACTATGCTCCAGTCTTGCATTAATAAATCATATTTAAATGCATCTAAGGCTTCCTCTGTTCTAACTCTTCTATGTTTGATCATATTGTCTCCTTTAGCCTTCATATAATCACAAACCCAGCCACTGAGGATGCACAAGCCAGTGCATCCTTAGCGCCGGTCCCAAGCCCGGACAAATGGGGAGGGTCCCATCAGGAAGGGCATCTGGCGTAAAATCTTTGCCAAATCAAATATGCGGATCATAAATAAGACTTACATACCGGATCGGTCGAGGCCCGGATTACAAACGACCGCCACTGGTACTGTTAACCAGCAGGGTGTCGGTGGAAACTATGCTACTGTTGGGCGAAGGAGAAGGACAGGGGGAAAGCATGTCCAGAGCCAGCTAGAGAGGAGGAAGGGTAGGCATGTGGAGGTGAGAGTTGGAACTTTGAATGTTGGCACTATGACTGGTAAAAGGAGAGAGCTGGCTGACATGATGGAAAGAAGAAAGGTAGGCATACTGTGTGTGCAAGAGACCAGGTGGAAGGGGAGTAAGGCCAGGAGTATCGGAGGTGGGTTCAAACTCTTCTACCATGGTGTGAATGGGAGGAGAAATTGGGTAGGGGTAATTCTGAAGGAAGAGTATGTCAAGAGCGTGCTGGAGGTGAAGAGAGTGTCAGACAGAGTGATGAGTATGAAGCTGGAAATTGAAGGTTTATTGCTGAATGTTATCAGCGCATATGCCCCGCAAGTTGGGTGTGAGATGGATGAAAAAGAAGAATTCTGGAGTGAGTTGGATGACATGGTGGAGAGGGTACCCAAGGAGGAGAGGGTGGTGACTGGAGCGGACTTCAATGGACATGTTGGTGAAGGGAACAGAGGTGATGAGGAGGTGATGGGAAGGTATGGAGTCAAGAAGAGAAATGTGGAAGGACAGATGGTGGTGGATTTTGCGAAAAGGATGGAAATGGCTGTGGTGAATACATATTTCAAGAAGAGGGAGGAACACAGGGTGACGTACAAGAGTGGAGGAAAGTGCACACAGGTGGACTATATCTTATGTAGAAGGCGACATCTAAAAGGGATTGGAGACTGCAAGGTGGTGACAGGGGAGAATGTAGCTAGGCAGCATAGGATGGTGGTCTGTAGGATGACTTTGGAGACCAAGAAGAGGAAGCGAGTGAAGACACAGCCGAAGATGAAATGGTGGAAGTTGAAGAAGGAAGACTGTTGTGTGGAGTTCAGGCAGGAGTTAAGACAGGCACTGGGTGGTAGTGAAGAGTTGCCAGATGGCTGGACAACCACTGCAGAAATAGTGAGGGAGACAGCTAGGAAGGTACTTGGTGTGTCATCAGGACAGAGGAAGGAAGACAAGGAGACTTGGTGGTGGAATGAGGAAGTACAGCAAATTATACAGAGGAAAAGGTTGGCAAAGAAGAAGTGGGATAGTAAGAGAGATGAAGAAAGTAGACAGGAGTACAAGGAGATGCAGCGTAAAGCAAAGAGAGTGGTGGCAAAGGCAAATGAAAAGGCGTATGGTGAGTTGTATGACAGGTTAGACACTACGGAAGGAGAAAAGGACTTGTACCGATTGGCTAGACAGAGGGACCAAGCTGCAAAGGATGTGCAGCAAGTTAGGGCGATCAAGGATAGAGATGGAAATGTGCTGACAAGCGAGGAGAGTGTGCTAAGAAGGTGGAAGGAATACTTTGAGGGGCTGATGAATGAAGAAAATGAGAGAGAGAGAAGGTTGGATGATGTAGGGATAGTGAATCAGGAAGTTCAGTGGATTAACAAGGAGGAAGTGAGGGCAGCTATGAAGAGGATGAAGAGTGGAAAGGCAGTTGGTCCTGATGACATACCTGTGGAGGCATGGAGATGTTTAGGAGAGATGGCAGTGGAGTTTTTAACTAGATTGTTGAACACAATCCTGGAAAGTGAGAGGATGCCTGAGGAGTGGAGAAGAAGCATACTGGTACCGATTTTCAAGAACAAGGGCGATGTGCAGAACTGTAACAACTACAGAGGTATAAAGTTGATCAGCCACAGCATGAAGATTTGGGAAAGAGTAATAGAAGCTAGGTTAAGAGGAGAGGTGATGATCAGCGAGCAGCAGTATGGTTTCATGCCACGAAAGAGCACCACAGATGCGATGTTTGCTTTGAGAATGTTGATTGAGAAGTATAGAGAAGGCTAGAAAAAGTTGCATTGTGTCTTTGTAGATTTAGAGAAAGCTTATGACAGAGTGCCGAGAGAGGAGGTATGGTATTGCATGAGGAAGTCAGGAGTTGCAGAGAAGTGTGTAGGAGTGGTGCAGGATACGTATGAGGGCAGTGTGACAATGGTGAGGTGTGCGGTTGGAATGACAGATGGGTTCAAGGTGGAGGTGGGATTACATCAAGGATCGGCTCTGAGCCCTTTCTTGTTTGCAATGGTGATGGACAGGTTGACGGACAAGATCAGGCAGGAGTCTCCATGGACGATGATGTTCGCGGATGACATTGTGATCTGTAGCGAGAGTAGGGTGCAGGTTGAGGAGAGCCTGGAGAGGTGGAGGTATGCACTGGAGAGAAGAGGAATGAAAGTCAGTAGGAGCAAGACGGAGTACCTATGCGTGAATGAGAGAGAGGACAGTGGAATGGTCAGGATGCAAGGAGTGGAGGTGACAAAGGCATTTGAGTTTAAATACTTGGGGTCAAACGTCCAAAGTAACGGGGAGTGCAGTAGAGAGGTGAAAAAGAGAGTGCAGGCAGGGTGGAGTGGGTGGAGAAGTGTGTCAGGAGTGATTTGCGACAGAAGGGTACCAACAAGAGTTAAAGGGAAAGTTTACAAGATGGTTGTGAGACCAGCTATGTTATATGGTTTGGAGACAGTGGCACTGACGAAAAGACAGGAGGCGGAGCTGGAGGTGGCAGAGTTGAAGATGCTAAGATTTTCACTGGGAGTAACGAAGAAGGACAGGATTAGGAACGATTATATTAGAGGGACCGCTCAGGTTGGACGGTTTGGAGACAACGCAAGAGAGGCAAGACTGAGATGGCTTGGACATGTGTGGAGGAGAGATGCTGAGTATATTGGGAGAAGGATGCTGAATATGGAGCTGCCAGGGAAGAGGAGAAGAGGAAGGCCAAAGAGGAGGTTTATGGATGTGGTGAGGGAAGACATGCAGGTGGCTGGTGTGGCAGAGGAAGACGCAGAAGACAGGAAGAAATGGAAACGGATGATCCGCTGTGGTGACCCCTAACGGGAGCAGCCGAAAGTAGTAGTAGTAGTAGTAGTAGCCTTCATATAATCATAGCCATAGATCACAAAAACTGGCAGATGGTCACTTATGTCATTTGTCAGCAACCCACTCACGATATTATTGTCCATATTATGTTGTCTATTAGAGTAGCATAGTGTGAAGTTATTCTACAGGGTTTAGTGATTGTTGGATAGAGAGTCATGCTGTATATTAATTCAATAAAATCACCAATTTGTGCTTGTTGGGATTCATCAAATCTATGTTAAAGTCCTCACAAATAAACATTACCTTCTGACCTGACCGAGCAAACATTTCCTCAACATTTTCAATGGTGGCTCCAAGTGCTCTGTACACATAACTAACAATTATATTTTTCCCCTTTTCCATGCAAATTTCTATGGTAATGCATTCCATTATATCATCAGCAGTTGTAGACATGTTTTCTATTACCTTGTGATTGAGTTCTTTGTCTACCTATAGAGCCACATCTCCCCCTTTCTTGTTCTCTCTAATCATGTAATTTAAATGGTAGCCATCCAACTGAAAGTCCACCCCTTTCTCAAGCTTGAGCCAAGTCTCAGATATCGCTATGACATTGAATGGTTTCTTGAATAGATTTAAATATCCCTTTATGTTTTGAAAGTTTGCATAAAGACTTCTGCTGTTAAAGTGGATGATCGACAAACCATGTCCTGCATTAATGTTCTTGTTAAAAAAAATTCTACAGTTTGACAACAACAATCATTGTGTAAACTACTAATAAGACACGTTAGCCCCTAGCTAACGGGTCTGACCCTTTAGCCGAGCGGTTAGTGACGTCGCCTTGTGGTGCAGTACACCCCGTATCGAATCCCGCACCGGGCAAGAAAATAACCGGTTACATTGGTGGCAGCGGTGGGATCCGGAAGTGTGCAGATCCTCAGAAGTCTCTTCGGAGCGCGGGAAGAACAAGCGCGAGGGCGCGCTTCCGGGGAGGGTGACGACTGTAAACTACTAATAAGACACGTTAGCTCCTAGCTAACGGGCCTGACCCTTTAGCCGAGCGGTTAGTGATGTCGCCTTGTGGTGCAGTACACCCCGTATCGAATCCCGCGCCGGGCAAAACAATAACCGGTTACAATTGTTTATGTTATTGAAGAAGTTGATGTCAGTGGCTCTCTCTACCGCCGCAACAGGGTGGATCTGTGCATAGCAGAGCAGACGTCAAACCAGGACAACGCACCATGCACTCGCGTGGATGACCCAGATCATAGTCCAGACCTGAGGGCAAGGTGCACAGAACTGAGGCATGAGCAAACTGGGGGTGAGGCTCCTTCCCCACCAAGCTCACCAGCTCACGGCCCTAACCCTATCCGAGTCCACACTTACTTTAACCCTACCCTCCTGCCAGAGCCCACTCTCACTCTCGGGTGGGACGGCTGTGCAAGCCACCCGACAGGCTCAACTTGGAAGCAAGGACTGTTCTAAAATATTGTAGCGAATTCGGGGGGGGCGTCCGGGAACCACCACAGTCGGGACGCGAACCCATATCTCCTGCACCGCAAGCGACAATGTTAACCAGTCGACTAATGGGTCCGACCCGTCAGCCAGCGGCCAACGTGTCTACTTATCCTTGCACGTTACACTACCCACCTCCTTCGGGAAGCTAAGCATATCAGCACCTTCACGCCTCTGGGCGCGCCTTCACGCCTCTGGGCGCGGCTTACGGCTCCCCATCCCACTTCTGACACCAATGTGACGTAGATAAATAATGGTCTTCTTAGCCGACCTTACAGAGTTAACAAACAAGCTTTTAAGGACCTCTAGTCAAAACAGACACACGTTTGTATTGGTGCTGGTGCTCCCCCCCCCTCTCCTTCGTCACCGAAGCGACCCTCTATATCTATTTGCCTACTCTTTACCCTCGTGGTGGGAAATAGCATGTTCTCTAATACAACTTCTCTCATAACGTCCCCAATACCTTCCACCACATCACCGCTATCTGTAACAGATATGCCCATTTTTAACATGTTCAATATCCCACAACGTAACCAAAACATCGACACCTCAGTTGCATTGTGGGTAATATGCGAATGAACCAGGAGCAGAAACACTAGTAGAATTCGCCACAATATTGAATTGTTCTCTGTTATGGGACTTGTACTTTAAAAAATCCAAAACAAAACAAACAGACGAAGAAAGAAAAATTAGATGGCAACTTAAGGAACAGTTGTTTGGTTATGTTTGTGTTCAGGTTAGAATTATGTCAGAATTTATTTGTATTCTAAGAACTTACTGCAAACGCAACAGCATGACATTTTTTATTGAAAATGATGACGTTACGGGGTCTAGGTGATAGGTAATCGGCTAGCCAGGCTGTCATACGCCGGAAGCAGTTAGGAAACTATCGACCCCGCACACAGGGAATTGCATCCGTTTTAACATGGTTACTTAACTTGACACACCTGCCGTTTCTCCACTCCAACCCTAATTTAACACACCTGATTCTACTAATTACCTACGGACCAAGACCTTGATTAATTGAATCAGCTGTGTTAAATCAGGGTTGGAGTGAAAACCGGCAGGAGGGTAGCTCTCCAGGAGCAGGTTTGGGCACCACTGCTGCATACTAATAACCCTATGAGCAATGGTTCAAATTAGTGTTGAGGCTATTTAAAGAGCTGTAATGCATTTTGTTTTCTTAGCTATAAACTGAACATGACCGTACGACGATGAAACGCATCAATGCTGGTGTTAACGTTTACATTTCTTACCAAATGTACAAAAAAATGGCATTTCATGGTTTAAAAAATGGCTCAACGCGCCACCTACTGTTTTAAATCGGCTTTTTTTTTAAAGTAAACATTTTTCTCCATTTCTTCATGCCGTTCGGACGTTCATTTGTTGAGCACACACAACAAATGTTTGAAATAAATGAAAACTTAGTGGCCCGCAAAAGAAAGATTTAATGGTGCAAAAAATGTTTATCAAGCTTCACACTAAAAAGAAATATAACCCCTTGTACATTGATTCACAGTATTTAGTTACAAGGGTACACATAACCTAACAACCAGCTAAACTAAAAGACTCCAAGCTATTGCAAGGCAATAGAGACGGAAAGAAGAATAACTCCAAGGTATCCAATATACCTTTAGGCACCATTCATTCTGTTGGCAGGATCTCAGCCTTAAGACAGGCCTGCTCATTCATCCCCTGAAGAAACGAGGTTTGGCGTCGTCTGTGCACTCTCAAGGGCTTTCTCGACGACCAGCTCATGTGTTGTTGCCTCCTCAATGTTGAACATCAGACCTACCAACCACCCCGGCAGAGGTTCATCCATGTTACGTCGCCGATTTTCGCTCCTCTTTTTCATTGCTGCTGAAGGTTGCCTGTGTTGCCTCCTCCTGTGCCGAAAAAAGGTCTTAATGCCCCCGTTTCCTATACCCCACCTCTTGTCATACTGGAACCTCAGTTGGACTGGGTCAGAGCGCTCCGGTTTGGTGACTTGATCTCTTAGACTCACCTTATCCGGACCAGTCGGGTCGGACAGGGCCACATCCCCCACCTCTTTCCGATCAACGGAGGAGGAACGCAGCCAAGAATCACCGCTCTGGTCGAAGGAGCAGTACACCCGCCTCTGTCTCATTATCATAAACTCCTCATCTAGGCCTTCCTCCCATCCATCATTCTCATTTTCTCCAGCTGCCTCCTCTTGCCCAACACTCGCTTCTCGTAGTTTCTCCTGTTCGCATCCTTCGATTTCATCTCGCTGCTCTTCCCCCTTCTCCTCTTGGGTAGTCGTTTGCATGATTTTACTGACGGTTCAAAATTAAAATCCCTCCGTTTACCGTCCGGTGGCTCGTGTCAGCGTTCAAACGCTGTTGGAAATCAGCTCCGAACCTTGCAAGGCCAGTGCTGACGTAGAGTCGACCGGTTGGGACTTATCAAAGTAATGACATGAAAAAAGAATGTTAACGCCCCCTAATCACCGCACTCATTTTCAAATATATTGGAGCGAATTCGGGGGGGACAACGCACCCACAGGAACTGCCGCGGCCGGGAAGCGAACCTGTATTGCCCGCACCGCAGGAGACATCGTTAACCGCTCGACTGAAGGGTCAGACCCGCCAGCCGGCGGCCAACGTGTCTACTAATACATGCACGTTACAATATTATAGTGAATTCAGGGGACAACCCCCCTCAGTAAGCGCGCCCCCGCGCTTCAGCATATCAGCTCCCTCACGCCTCTGAGCGCACGCGCTTCCGATGACCTCACGGTCGCAGCATCCCACTTCTGACACCAATGTAGCGAATTCGGGCGGCAACCACAGGAACTGCCGCGGCCGAGACGCGAACCCGTATCGCCCGAACCGGGTTCGCGACCGTGAGGTCATCGGAAGCGTGTGCGCCCAGAGGCGTGAGGGAACTGATATGCTTAAGCGCGGGGGGACGCGCTTCCCGAAGGAGGGGGGTAGTGTAACTTGCATGGATAAGTAGACACTTTGGTCACTAGCTGACGGGTCGGACCCTTTAGTCGAGCGGTAAGCGATGTCGCCCGCGATACGCGTTTCGCGTTCCGGCCGGGACAGTTCCTGTGGTTGCCTCCAGAATTAGCTACAATATGCTGACTTGAGCGTCATTGTTCATAGTGTAACCGTGTGGTGACCCACATCTATATAACGAGAGACATTCACCTAAGAGGACGGTGTACCTTTAAGGGAAGAGGCGAGGGGTCAGATAATGCACTTCCGCTTCACAGTTCAGTTCAGTGTCGTTGTCGAATGTATGACATGCTAAGTTGGAGCTAGTAAACTACCTCGACTATGTCTACTCTCACGTCTCCTGTCTTATTGTTTTCTAACTCCACATTGGTGACCCCGACGTGATCGAACTACTAATACGAGTATGTCTGACAACGAAGACGCCGGGAATAATGCTGCCGCGGTACCCGCTCCCGACGCCGGTGCTAACAACATGGCTATTGCTAACGCTAGCATTTACGCCGCTGTGAAGCTACCCGACTTTTGGCAGCATAATCCACGGCCGTGGTTTCAACATGTGGAAGCCCGGTTCCAGCTGAGAGGGATAACGCAGGATGCAACGCAGTACTTCCACGTAGTGGCGGCGTTAGACGCATCGACAACGACACTGAACTGAACTGTGAGCCGGAAGCGGAAGTGCATTATCTGACCCCTCGCCTCTTCCCTTAAAGGTACACCGTCCTCTTAGGTGAATGTCTTTCGTTATATAGATGTGGGTCACCACACAGGACTCGTCACCTGTTTTCCCCGTGACTATGTCATTGACTGTTCTGTTGTAGAGTCTATTTTTATGTTCATGACTTGCACTTTTGCTGTTTTGCATTGTTTTGTGTAGGTGAATTCTGGGGGGGCCTGTGTGGTGACCCACATCTATATAACGAGATACATTCACCTAAGAGGACGGTGTACCTTTAAGGGAAGAGGCGAGGGGTCAGATAATGCACTTCCGCTTCCGGTTCACAGTTTAGTTCAGTGTCATTATCGAATGTATGACATGCTAGGTTGGAGCTATTAAACTACCTCGACTACGTCTACTCTCACGTCTCCTGTCTCGTTGTTTTCTAACTCCACAACCGGTTATTTTCTTGCCCGGTGCGGGATTCGATACGGAGTGTAGTGCACCACAAGGCGACATCACTAACCGCTCGACTAAAGGGTCAGACCCGTTAGCTAGGGGCTAACGTGTCTTATTAGTAGTTTACAATACTTTACTCGCTAACCCTTCGCCTTTATTATATTTTCTACCTTTTGAATTTCGCTCAATTTACACTCATTTCATCATTTTCAATTTTGGCGCAATGGTTCGGAATCCACTCTGCGCATAACGGTAGCCCACTGACTTCCGTTTCCACTGCAGCGGTCATACCAGTTTCTTGTTTGTTGGCGTGAGCAATTGCATATTTTTCACGATGCCTGCAAGATTTACCATAGCTAAATGTCACTTGCCAACTCCTTGAAATGGAAATAAGGAACAGGGGCGGGGGTTGGATGGACGGGGCGGCGCGGGCATAACAAAAAATAATGTGTCTTACACTATACACACACATATTATTTAGATATATATTTTATATATAATAAGGAACGATTCCTTATTTTAAGGAGCGGTTGGCAACCCTAGTCGCCGACATGCACAGAATCGTCGACAAACTTTCACCTGCACCTACAAGCAAACAGGGGAAAAGTTTCAAGTTGTACATATCAAGTTACGTCCACGGATGGACCGACGGGCAGACGTAACTTTATATGTACAACTTGAAACTTTGCAGGTCTCCCCAGCTACTCCTGCCCCCCCCCTTCAGCCCTTTCCACTTTTTAGCATTTTTCAAAATTATGCAGTGGGCGGAGGTAGTCTTCAGACCTTGGGGAGAAGTTACACTTTAAAAAAGCTTAATTATGGAATTATGTTCTGATAATGTAATCATCAAGAGTTGAACTAATATAAGATTCAGTGCCACACGCTACCAATCCCGGCGATGGGACCACTGGTATAGCTGCCTTCTTATACGACATTGATTTGTTCCATTTATATTATTTTATTGTGTTTACTGTTTGGATTGTCTGGGGCTTGTCTTTTACCTATTTGTTTTGTCTGTTATGGACCCTGAGTCTGCAATAAAGTTTTGAATTGAATAGAATTGAATTGAATGTTCGTTCGTTCGTGTGCAGTTTTATATCTCACTTACCTACTTAACAGAATCGCTTATTGCGCAGCGAATTGAGAGAAAGCACAGGGCCAGAAACGCCTTTTTTCTACTCGATTGGTTAAAAATACTTTTCTTTTTAGTTTTACATTTAGTAAAAGAAGATGTGATGTACATCGGGATATAACTACGTATCAATGCGTCTTGATGCATGCTCAATAATCCAGGTAAGAAAGTCCAAAGAAGGTAGAATTAGTTCATAACAAGCCAGATAAAGAATATGTCAGCACTCATGACTCGTCTCGTCCTTTAACGCCGAAACACGTATCTGTCAATAAAAGTTGATCCAGGTGAACTGATTCAACCTTCTTTGACTATGTATCAATGCGCAGATGTGCACAACTTCCGTTTTGTAAATTGCACCAAAATAAATGAGATATAAAAAGACCCCCCCCCCGCCCCGCCGCGCGGGCTGTCATTCAGTTAAACGCTGAACATTGTCAAATAAATCCTATCACGTCGCATATACTGTACGTTGTACGTATACTGGTACACTTTGTCATGTCCATCTACATCAGGCATGTAAGTAAACTGCTGACATTGACTTCGGCGTCTCTGATATATTCTCTGCACCATTGCGCTTTATTATCTCTTATTTTGCCTGTATATAATCTATCTTTGGGAATACATCTGAAGAGTGTTGCATTATTCTATGTTAAGTACACCGAGAGCCATGAAACCGGGGTCAAATTCTACGTGTGTGCAAACGTACATGGCCAATGCTGATTTATTTATTTATTTATTTTTAATGACGCGCAACTTCCTGCTGACGATTTTTGGGAGCCGTCTGACGCTTAGCGCAGGCTGCCGCATGTTTATAACATAGCATGGGTGGTGACTAGGGCTTTCTTCCCTAGTCAGTATTTCTTGATTTTTTTTGGAAAAATTGTCCTGCAATGCCACCAAAGGGAAAAGGTGGCAAGGGTGGTAAAGGTTAGTGTAAACCCCTGGTTTTAGCTACAAGCTACATTGCTAATTTGCTGTTGTTGTTTTTTTGCCTGTTAGCTAATAGCTAGCCCCTCTCACTATCCAAGTAGCATAGAGCTGCAATACATGCTGCCTTAAAATACTCATTTGTATGGTGTCACTGTCTTCTTGTGACTTAAGTTTTAACTATTTTCTGTTGTGATCATTTTAATTTGTTAACCACTGTATTGTTTTCCCCGCAACGTTACTGCTCAGGTGGAGCTGCTTCAGGTGGTGCAGACACAGATAAGAAAGAAAAGGCACAAAAGGGGGGCACTGCGGTTAAGGTACTAATACTCAACTTCCCTGGTTAGACGTTTACCGCAATAGTGAGGCAAAGGCCGGATATGAATTCAGTCGATCCCAGTAGGGGTTCATGGGAAAGCTCTCTAGCTTGACTGCCTCTTTCCTCTCCTGTTTCATCGTCACTCCTCTTTAAATGAAAGGGGCTTGGAGGTGGTCTGGGGGACAGATTTTGCTACTCATCTTACATAGTAGGAGTAAATGACTATTTGAGATCGAACTGGTCACCATCTTGTAATTCAATTCAATTTATTGTCATTAAAAACAATGTGCAGGCACATGTTAAAAACGAAAACGAAACGAGGGTTTTAAGTGACTGAATCATGATTTTTATTTATCAATATATAATGTAAAGGTTTTGATTTTTTTTTTGACTGTCAACTCGTCTCCCAGCTGAGAATCATGGCTTGTGATTCTGCTATGCGGACTAAATAGTCATGTCATATAATTTGGAGAGTAAACCTGTGTGTCACCCTCTGCTGCTGGCATAAAAGGCAACATGGTGGCAGGCATTTCATTTTTGGGTTGCAGAAAAGGAGAATATAGTGGGGTTGGAGGTGTAAGATGAAGTTGTCTTTTTGCTGAAACTTTGAAATGTATGGGAATCCCTATTTGTATGCCATTTCACCCAGGGGATAACATTAAATTAAGATAAGGGTTGAGGTTAGGTGAAAATTTGGGTTTAGGGTAGGGTTAAGGCTAGGGCCAGGTTTGGGGTTGGCTTTAAGGTTAAAAATGACAAGGTTGAAATGGTTAAGGTGGCATTATCTGGGTGAAATAGCAAATGGGGAGTCCCTGAAATGTATACCGAAACCAAGGATGTTTTGTAAATCTTAATGTTTTAGAACTAGACCAATTGTGAACAGTTATTTACACCTGTGCCCTAGACTATCCCAAGCTGTCTTAATCATCACATTTTTTTCAACAAGTCACAACTAATTTTTGCATGATTTTGTGATGTGTACTTTCCCCTAGGTTCGGCACATCCTATGTGAAAAGCATGGCAAATGTATGGAAGCGATGGAGAAGTTGAAGGCTGGAGTTCGTTTCAGTGAAGTAGCATCACAGTATAGTGAAGACAAAGCAAGACAAGGAGTAAGAGCATGCATACAGTCATGATAAGTTTTTTCCACAATAAATTTAGCTCTTTTGTGTATTCATTTATTTTGATTCCCATAATCAGTGCTTGCGGATTTTATCCAAACTAGTGTCACAAAGAGGTAATCCTTATTTCATTATTTTCTGTACGTCAATTCTAGAAGTGAGGTGCTGAATTTGAAAGGCCATGTTGATAAGTAATGACTTGCTTCAACACCCTATGTGGTATATTACAAGCCATCTGTCTGACCTCACTGGCACACCAATCTTGTGTTTGGGTAAGGTCATCAGCCTAAATTGAATCTGATTGTTGAAGCTGGATAGTCAAAATATTTGTGCAGCATTTGTGGAGAGATAGGATAAAGACCAGAGACACATCGTGTACATGATTCTTTTGACTTAGTCAAGACTTTGGTGGCACAGCAGATCCATTCTAGTATATAAAATATGTTGTTCAATATCTGCAGTATTACTAAAGGGGAAAGTGAATTGAGGTGATCAAGATGTAAATTAAGAAGTGATTGCCGCAAGTTGTCCCTTTTGAATTGATTCGATTTTTTTTTTTTGGTAATTGTTTCATTCATAGCTTGATAATCTTCTCTTTATGCCTGACAAGTTGAGGCTAGAGTTTCTGTTATTCTCAAGGATAAATATTAATGGTCATTCCACCAAAAAAAAAAAAAAAAAAAAAGCTGATGGATTTATATGAACTTCCATATCTCAGATCAATAATGTCAAACAAAATTCACTGAAAATTGATCTGAATAAATAATTTGTGTTCTCTAAGTGATGGGTCTCTGTCAACACAAATTAAAATGAATAAAAAAAATGTCAGATCCAAAAGTACAGATTTAATAGAATGAAGTTTTTAAAAAATATACATTTTCAAGCTAATTTTGTGTGTATGTTTGTGTGTGTTTGTGTGTGTGTATATAGTATATACACAGTCCCACAGTTTACAGTTCAGTTGGTTGCTTAATGGCACCTCAATAGTTATTTTGAGTTGCCATTATTTACATTTGGAGCAACAAACATTTTCTTTCTCATTCTAATTGTGGAACTTAATCTAGTCACGTGAATGAGGTTGTAATGCTTAGAGCTGTTAGAATATTGCAAATGTAGAATGTACTAAAATCCACCTAGTAGACTTAATTGCTCATGTTTACTCTGTGGTTCAATCATTTTTGTTGCTTATCCTGAATATTCTTTGGAGATCTGGATATATAAACATTTAATTTGGTCATTACAGGGGGATCTGGGCTGGATGACACGGGGATCAATGGTAGGACCCTTCCAAGATGCAGCATTTGCCTTGTCTGTCAGTTCCATGGATAAACCTGTCTACACAGACCCTCCTGTCAAGACAAAGTTTGGCTACCACATCATCATGGTAGAAGGCAAGAAGTGAGCAGAGGACCCTCAAGACTTCAAGACTTAAATAAAGACAAGCATTGGGATTGTGGAAGTGATAATTTTTTCTCATTCACTTTTCTTCATTACATTGTGTATTTAATATGGTGCAGTATTCAGGAGCAGTTGACAGAATGAGAAATTAAATGATGAAATTGTGGAATGCCGTTTTTTTTCTTTTTTTTCTTCCATGTACACAATTATGCTATGGAAATCAGGAAAAATGTGATTCGCCAGATGTAAAATTGTAATACCTGTAGATATTCACTGTGAATACACAATTACACAAGTCTTTCAATGCTAAAACTACTACTCCTACTTTCGGCTGCTCCCGTTAGGGGTCGCCTTTCAATGCTAAAACCTCTCCTAATTTCTGTGATCATTTTTAAAAAATAGATGGTTCTTTGAACTCTTGGAATAATATAATAAACCACTGTTGTTGTTTTTTTAATAACTCGAAATGTAAAAAAGGAAGGTGAATTCAATATAATAAAACCATGAATAGATTTGTGGCTATGGCCTCGAACGACCAACGCGGTCATTTTGACCGTTTTGGATTTTCAAAGTTTAACAACATTGGGAGGGGGGGCGGACCTGCTGCTCCCTGAATGCTCCTAAAATTGCATGTTTGCATTAAAATGAATTTTAGATCAATTAAACTAAAAAGTTGTAATATCTACCTAAAACGACCACGACAGATCAAAATGACCGGGCATAAATGCGCGTCATCGCGCACGTCATGTCACTATTATGACGTATGTTGGTCATGTCATTTCCTTCGTGAAGTTCATTGCCCTGTCTAGAAACACTGGCGTTCTCCAGGGCAGAGCAGTAGTCTACATTTGAGTTTTGATTATTTCCAACATGTCTGGGTACAGCTGCCGTTTCAGACGCACCATGGCGTTGCCGTATTTACAGGCGTTGGGCAGCGGCGATTTTAAATCGTTTAAAAATCGTATTTGTTAAAATGTTAATTTTGGTGTCAGTCGTTTCATAACAGGCATACTAACATATGCAATGCATTAATATCGCAATTGGGTTTTATCTTGATAGAATATAGATTTTAAAAATCGGCGGCAATTTTGACCGCTCATGGTCGTTTTAGGTAGGAGTGAAATCCTGGTCGCAGTTTTAAAAGAATGCTAGTTTAATGAAGGAAATGTGTTAGTCTGCCTGTCAAATCTACTTTGACACTTTCCCCCAGCCTCCAAATGTTCCAGTAAATGCAAGTCATAAAAAAGAGCCACAAATGCGACCCGGGATTCTAGAGAAAGCTTATCCCAAACAACCAAGAAAGGATTGCTCAATCTTCCAAGATGGGCAAGTGCAAGTAGGGTTGCCAACCGTGGAATCGTTCCTTATTATATATGTATATGTGTGTGTGTGTGTGTGTGTGTGTGTGTATGTGTGTACTTAGTGTAACGGGGGCAGTCCTATGCTGTTCTATGCTGGTCAGCCTGCTGCACGCCCGTCACTCTCATCAGTAGCTCTGCGTTGTGTTCTATTTTGGGTGGGGCCCCAAGTGTTGTTGGGGGGGGGGCCCTCAGTCTCTCATCATCATCATCATCATCATCATGATCAAGGAAGGAGCGGGGACACACAGGACTCTATTTGGCCCACCTTGCCATTTATTTTGGTTTCAAACCCTTCGACAACCGTCCAGTCCTCCAGCGGGAGCGGTGTTTCTTACGGACGTGGGGGTCGAAGTTCAACCACTGCCCGGACTCCACTCGTGTGCGTTAGAAGTAGAAACCGTCCACGGGACTCCGATGTAAGAAAGGATAAACAAGTATTTTATCCCACAGCTTGCAGTATCTTCTTACAGGGATACTCAAGGTTACGTTCTCCTCAACCAGCAAAACTGTCCCACGGTAAGAAACACGTGTGGCTCGGCTCATTGCTGCTTGAGACTCCTCCCACAAAACAAAAATGGCCTCTCCCGCGGTCCGTCTTCCGTGTACCCATAAGACCTCTCTCTTAAAGCGACAGTACACGTATATGACGGTCGTTGTAAAACACATAAAAGTAAATAATGACATAAAATAAAATGTAGTAAACACAAATAACAGCACACAGACAGGATTTGGTGATATTTCATACTCAAACAAAATAAAATAAAAACATTAATTTTAACTTGGTTACATTAGCACAAAAAGTAAGGAAATTTGTGTTTGGTAGATTATTTCTTTGGTGTAACAATGCTTCTTGGCAATAAATCTTATACTGTTGGAAAGCCTGGTTATTTGCCTTTTAAGTAGTGCCACATTTGTAAGGGACATGCATTTGTGGGATGAGCAGCAGAGCTGAGTATGTGAGTTGCGACCATGAAAACATTGCCAAATCTTCTCTGCCAATGCCAAACAGCTAATTTTGCTGTTGCTATTGACTCTTGTTTTGAGCTTCTGGTACCCCAGGTGCTGCCTGATACAAGATTTATTGCCAAGAAGCATTGTTACAACAAAGTAATAATCTACCAAACACAAATTTCCTTACTTTTTGTGCTAAGTTTATATATATATATCTACTACTACTTTCGGCTGCTCCCGTTAGGGGTCGCCACAGCGGATCATCCGTTTCCATTTCTTCCTGTCTTCTGCGTCTTCCTCTGTCACACCAGCCACCTGCATGTCTTCCCTCACCACATCCATAAACCTCCTCTTTGGCCTTCCTCTTCTCCTCTTCCCTGGCAGCTCCATATTCAGCATCCTTCTCCCAATATACTCAGCATCTCTCCTCCACACATGTCCAAGCCATCTCAATCTTGCCTCTCTTGCTTTGTCTCCAAACTGTCCAACCTGAGCGGTCCCTCTAATATAATCGTTCCTAATCCTGTCCTTCTTCGTTACTCCCAGTGAAAATCTTAGCATCTTCAACTCTGCCACCTCCAGCTCCGCCTCCTGTCTTTTCGTCAGTGCCACTGTCTCCAAACCATATGACATAGCTGGTCTCACAACCATCTTGTAAACGTTCCCTTTAACTCTTGCTGGTACCCTTCTGTCGCAAATCACTCCTGACACACTTCTCCACCCACTCCAACCTGCCTGCACTCTCTTTTTCACCTCTCTACTGCACTCCCCGTTACTTTGGACAGTTGACCCCAAGTATTTAAAATCAAATGCCTTTGTCACCTCCACTCCTTGCATCCTGACCATTCCACTGTCCTCTCTCATTCACGCATAGGTATTCCGTCTTGCTCCTACTGAATTTCATTCCTCTTCTCTCCAGTGCATACCTCCACCTCTCCAGGCTCTCCTCAACCTGCACCCTACTCTCACTACAGATCACAATGTCATCCGCGAACATCATCGTCCATGGAGACTCCTGCCTGATCTTGTCCGTCAACCTGTCCACCACCATTGCAAACAAGAAAGGGCTCAGAGCCGATCCTTGATGTAATCCCACCTCCACCTTGAACCCATCTGTCATTCCAACCGCACACCTCACCATTGTCACACTGCCCTCATATGTATCCTGCACCACACCTACATACTTCCCTGCAACTCCTGACTTCCTCATACAATACCACACCTCCTCTCTCGGCACTCTGTCATAAGCTTTCTCTAAATCTACAAAGACACAATGCAACTCTTTCTGGCCTTCTCTATACTTCTCCATCAACATTCTCAAAGCAAACATCGCATCTGTGGTGCTCTTTCGTGGCATGAACCCATACTGCTGCTCGCTGATCATCACCTCTCCTCTTAACCTAGCTTCTATTACTCTTTCCCAAATCTTCATGCTGTGGCTGATCAACTTTATACCTCTGTAGTTGTTACAGTTCCGCACATCGCCCTTGTTCTTGAAAATTGGTACCAGTATGCTTCTTCTCCACTCCTCAGGCATCCTCTCACTTTCCAGGATTGTGTTCAACAATCTAGTTAAAAACTCCACTGCCATCTCTCCTAAACATCTCCATGCCTCCACAGGTATGTCATCAGGACCAACTGCCTTTCCACTCTTCATCGTCTTCATAGCTGCCCTCACTTCCTCCTTGCTAATCCGCTGAACTTCCTGATTCACTATCCCTACATCATCCAACCTTCTCTCTCTCTCATTTTCTTCATTCATCAGCCCCTCAAAGTATTCCTTCCACCTTCTTAGCACACTCTCCTCGCTTGTCAGCACATTTCCATCTCTATCCTTGATTGCCCTAACTTGCTGCACATCCTTTGCAGCTTGGTCCCTCTGTCTAGCCAATCGGTACAAGTCCTTTTCTCCTTCCTTAGTGTCTAATCTGTCATACAACTCACCATACGCATTTTCCTTTGCCTTTGCCACCTCTCTCTTTGCTTTACGCTGCATCTCCTTGTACTCCTGTCTACTTTCTTCATCTCTCTTACTATCCCACTTCTTCTTTGCCAACCTTTTCCTCTGTATAATTTGCTGTACTTCCTCATTCCACCACCAAGTCTCCTTGTCTTCCTTCCTCTGTCCTGATGACACACCAAGTACCTTCCTAGCTGTCTCCCTCACTATTTCTGCAGTGGTTGTCCAGCCATCTGGCAACTCTTCACTACCACCCAGTGCCTGTCTTAACTCCTGCCTGAACTCCACACAACAGTCTTCCTTCTTCAACTTCCACCATTTGATCTTCGGCTGTGTCTTCACTCGCTTCCTCTTCTTGGTCTCCAAAGTCATCCTACAGACCACCATCCGATGCTGCCTAGCTACGTTCTCCCCTGTCACCACCTTGCAGTCTCCAATCCCTTTTAGATGGCGCCTTCTACATAAGATATAGTCCACCTGTGTGCACTTTCCTCCACTCTTGTACGTCACCCTGTGTTCCTCCCTCTTCTTGAAATATGTATTCACCACAGCCATTGCCATCCTTTTCGCAAAATCCACCACCATCTGTCCTTCCACATTTCTCTTCTTGACTCCATACCTTCCCATCACCTCCTCATCACCTCTGTTCCCTTCACCAACATGTCCATTGAAGTCCGCTCCAATCACCACTCTCTCCTCCTTGGGTACCCTCTCCACCATGTCATCCAACTCACTCCAGAATTCTTCTTTTTCATCCATCTCACACCCAACTTGTGGGGCATATGCGCTGATAACATTCAGCAATAAACCTTCAATTTCCAGCTTCATACTCATCACTCTGTCTGACACTCTCTTCACCTCCAGCACGCTCTTGACATACTCTTCCTTCAGAATTACCCCTACCCCATTTCTCCTCCCATTCACACCATGGTAAAAGAGTTTGAACCCACCTCCGATACTCCTGGCCTTACTCCCCTTCCACCTGGTCTCTTGCACACACAGTATGCCTACCTTTCTTCTTTCCATCATGTCAGCCAGCTCTCTCCCTTTACCAGTCATAGTGCCAACATTCAAAGTTCCAACTCTCACCTCCACATGTCTACCCTTCCTCCTCTCTAGCTGGCTCTGGACATGCTTTCCCCCTGTCCTTCTCCTTCGCCCAACAGTAGCATAGTTTCCACCGACACCCTGCTGGTTAACAGTACCAGTGGCGGTCGTTGGTAACCCGGGCCTCGACCGATCCGGTATGTTAGTCTTATTTATGATCCGCATATTTGATTTGGCAAAGATTTTACGCCGGATGCCCTTCCTGACGCAACCCTCCCCATTTGTCCGGGCTTGGGACCGGCACTAAGGATGCACTGGCTTGTGCATCCTCAGTGGCTGGGTTACATCCCACTTCTGACACCAATATAGCGAATTCGGGGGACAACGCAACCACAGGAACTGCCGCGGCCGGGAAGCGAACCCGTCTCGCCCGCACCGCAGGAGACATCGCTAACCGCTAGACTAAAGGGTCAGACCTGCCAGCCAATGGCCAGCGTGTCTTCTTATCCGTGCACGTTACAATATAGTGTATATATATATATATATATATATATATATATATATATATATATATATATATATATATATATATGTGTGTGTGTGTGTGTGTGTGTGTGTGTGTGTGTGTGTGTGTGTGTGTGTGTGGTGTAAGACACATTATATTTGTTATGTCCGCGCCGCCCCTTCCATCCAAACCCTGTCCCTGTCCCGTTCGCGATATTATGAACCCTACATAGGCCTCGCCAAAATCCCGTTTCTGGCTTTGTCACGTGTGCGCCACCGTAGCAACGCGAAAATATGTTGTTATGGGGTTAGCGCTCATCAAGGAAACGCTGTACACCCACAATTTAACCTGTCTAAGTTATCCACAATCAACATTAACGTTTTTAACTCAATCTTTGCTTGCTCCACGTTTGAGCATAGGATACTTCACCCCTTATCATGACTACAAACAAAACGAGCTCCTATATTGTAGTAATATGACTTTTACATTTATACACAGGTAACAACTTACTGATCAGCTTTCTTAAATGTGAGAAAGTCTATTTATTAGATATATGTTCATTTTCAGACAACTAACGTTACTTACCTCCGTTCTGTTGTTGACAGCCAGCAGTCCAAAATTACAAAAGCAGCCAGCTGTCCAAAATTGCGAAAAATACAAAATTACAAAATTGAAGGTAGCTAACGTTAGCTTTGCTTCGCACCGAGTTGATAGTTGATTGTTTCCTTAGCAACGCAGCGGAAATCCGGCGTCCGTTCGCGAGATTTGGGACACGGTACGGGATTTTGGCGAGGGCTATGTAGGGTTCATAATATCGCGTCCCGTTCCTTATTTCCATTTCAAGGAGTTGGCAACCCTAAGCAAGTCATATGTTTGTGATTAGTAATGTTCCCACTTTTCATGCTGTGTTGAGGAATTTTATGTACAAATTTATGTATCGATTAATTGATTCAAAGCATGTACTTATAATGGTTTTAACTGAGCCTACCCGAAGTGAAACAAGGTACTCCTCTTGTTTCTGGAAACACTGGAACAAATGTCTATAGGTTTTAATTATTGTGGACTTGTGAACTGCTTTTTAGCTGTATTTTTGAATTGTTGTCCTGTGTTGTATTTTTGTTGTTGTGTTTTGTTTTTGTTTCTTTTTAATATGGACGTATGTGTCCGAATAAAGTAAGATTTGATTGATTTGATTCCTATTTAGCATTTTTACCCCGAGGACACAATGTGCTTAATATTGAAACGGCCGCATCACATCGCAGTTAATGGAATGGCACCTCTTTACATTTGGCAGCACAGTGCCTTGCTCAAATGGACATGCTGCCTTAACGATAGGCGCTCTACGAACCAAACCACGGATGCAGGTATGAATTTCCCTGGGGGACTGTGATCGGCGATTTTCAGCCACAGCCCAGACGACAGGTGGCAGTAGCTGGAACACAGGGGCTTTACACACACAAGGGAAGAAAGTTGACGTAGGCACGCCTTGGTAGGTGATTGGTGAGGTAAGATGGCGGCGCCAGAAGAGCAAGAATTATCTCAGGCACAGACCGAAAAACTCCTCCAGTTTCAGGTAGACAGTTTAATTTCCAGCCATGAGATATGTCCATTTGCTGCTTCTGTGATAACGGGTCATTATAGACTCCGTATGTGTTTACTCAATTTGCATGTCGCGTTTACAGAAGCGCTTTTTTGTAGTCAACTTCGATACCTCGAGTCCCCCACGGCTAGCTTACCCGTCAACTTGGACTAGCAGTCTGCTAACGGAGCTGGCTAACATTAGCTAAGCCGGCTAACGTGTTAGCGGACGTTAAAGTCCACGGTTTGCGACAGTTTAGCAAAAATATATTCAAAGATACACAAATATCTAACTTTGTCAGTCGCATATGAGGACGATTTTAATCTTGCATCTTACGAAATACACGCGTGTTAAAGTTAGCTTTGGAAATGAACTGTCAGTTGAGTTTGACAGCAGTACAGAACTGCTGTACTATAGCCAGCTATGAGATGAAATTGACAACGTCTTCCAGGTTATTTGTTAAAAGAGAATCCGCTACAATTTCACTTTGATGTTTTCATTTGTTTGCCCCCATAGTCATCAGTTAGTCAAGTGATTACTTCAATTAGACTTTTATCTGGTTAGCTGTTGAAATCTGTCTTAGCATTAACTAAGAACTAACCTGTCGACCCATTTGAATTTCGCATACTCACGTTGGGTACAAGGTTAGCTAGCTTGATAGTTTACGGCTAATTAGCAAAACATGTTACTGTCTTGTGTGTTATATGTTGACTGAGCTGGGTTGATATCGCCGCTAACTAGTTTATCTCATTGAGAACAGGACACAGCATCATCTGGTGCCTAGTTAGCCACCCAATAGCACTGTCCAAATTCAAACACAATGCATTTTTGATCAGCAAGGTCTACAGTTTGGTTTACTTCTTATGCCCAACAGGACTTGACTGGATTGGAGTCCATGGACCAATGTCGTCGTACATTAGAACAGCATAATTGGAATATAGAGGTGAGATCAGACATGGCTGACCTATTCAAATCTCTAAGAAAGTGTGGTATGAGTTCTCTTAAGCTCTAATAAATTTAATATGGGTCTCTGTGTCATATGGCCCTCACAAATATGAGAAATGCATACCTTTCCATGGCCTTGGGGTTTTCAAGTTTATTGAAATATACATGCAAGGTCTAATGTGTTTATGACAATCCTTTGTGTTTCAGGCTGCGGTACAAGACCGACTCAATGAACAGGAGGGAGTGCCCAGTGTCTTTAACCCTCCGCCATCCAGACCCTTACAGGTCAACACAGCAGACCACAGAGTTTATAGTTACATTGTTTCAAGGCCGCAGCCCAGGGTAGGTACACATTAATGTCTGTACCTCTTAAGGAGGCATATGCACTGTTATTATAGAGGGGAATAAAAATGTTCTCCCCAATAAAAAAATGGTGTACTGGACTCCTGTTGAAATAAAAAGAAAATTATATTCAGTGTTTACAACTTATAAACTGATGAACTGCTTTTAAAAATGGGTTTCAAATAAAGTTATTTATTATTCTACAAAGCTATAAAATCTTGTCATGCAGCCACATAAACAGGGATACCGCTTGACTTATTCTGCTTATCATCAACACCTAAAGACTTATTGACAAATAATAGGGATGTATAACAAAGCAAGGGTTCTTCGATCTCAGTGTGTTGCTAAGATGGCTATCTTCACAGGAAAACGTTGTTTCTTGTCACAATTTCATTTTACATTTCTGTTTATCCGTATAAAATCTAGCAAAGCCCTTAACTTAATTTTACTTCCCTGCCCCTCCACCCTAAACCTTGTGCTGTGTTGGCTGACCATGTTGCTTCTGGTTTTTTTGTTGGTTTTTTTTCCCATTAGGGATTACTAGGATGGAGCTACTACTTAATAATGCTACCTTTCAGATTGACATACTACACACTTCTTGATATATTCAGGTAAGTCTAGGATTTCCAATCATGCATTTAGAATCTCTGGTTTGACAAGACTTATTTATTGCATTATGTTTCATCCCTCAAGGTTTGCTCTGCGGTTCATTAGGCCCGATCCTCGTGGTCGTGTGACGGACCCAGTTGGGGACGTTGTATCATTTATTCACAGCTTTGAGGAGAAATATGGCCGGTCACACCCAGTGTTTTACCAGGGAACATACAGCCAGGTGAGTTTGCCAACATGGAGACAAAATGCCCTATATTCTGTAACACCTAGCTACTACTTCAAAGTCAGATATGACGTCAGTCCTTGAGCAAAGTGAAACTGTGTTGTGTTGCACTAATTTTGTTTACTTTGCAAAATACAGGCACTCAATGATGCCAAACGTGAGCTACGCTACTTATTAGTATACCTTCATGGAGAGGATCACCAAGACACTGACGATTTCTGCCGGTATATTGCTTGTTCCTATATGTCTTAAAGCCTTGAACATCGCTGTTTATCATTACTTACATTACATGGCACGTAAACTTGGTATATTTCTTGCTGTATGATGTTAAATTGTAGTTGGGTTTTATATTGTTTATCAAGTGACTATGAAGTCTTTTACATGGTTAAGGCAGTCGAGCTCACATTCACCATAAAATCAGTACTTTTGACTTATGAAACTACATGCGTAGGTCAACACTGCACTCTTAAGTAGTCTGTTCTACTGATTTCTCACTGTCTAGTTCCACATTGTGTACAGAAGAGGTTGTAGCCTTCCTCAACACGCAGATGCTCTTTTGGGCATGCTCCACCAGCAAACCAGAGGGTTACAGAGGTATTGCATTTTACTTTACAATAATCTTTTGTTGTGTGACTGTTATAATTGAAACACATTATGACTGTAATGGTAGAGTCAATTTGTGTCGATTAATTCCACACATATGTTTGCGGCACAGATTCTTTGGTCAGTAAAAATATTAATAATCTCTTGGTGTACTGTTTAAGGCTTCCCCTGCCAAAACCCGTTCTAAACAGGAACCAGTGGGGGAAGTATACTATTTCACCTTCATTATAATCAAGGCCTTTCTTTCAGTCAGGAATGCACCAAGTTCTGAGTAGTGCTTACTTAATTTGAGCCTTATTGCATTATCTGTCACTACTCTCTGGAGGATTCTTTCTCTCTCATCTTGTGAGACAATCACCCTTCTATATGTTATCTACTCTCGTTTATACAAAGAACATCGGTCTATGTCTCAGGCCAAACCAGATGGTATTTGATATAAATTCATTTACATTTTCACATTGCTGATGGAGCCAGTAAATCTATCATACTGTTGTGAATGAAATTGAGACAACTCTGAATTTAAATAACATCCTATGTAATTTGCTATTTATTCACTGTATGAAAAGAATTGCTCCTTTGCATTCGTGGAGCCAGTCATTCAGAATTACTGTACGCCCCTGGTCTCTCTTGCCCGAATTTGCAAGATTAAAGTGAATTGAAATGTTCACTCTACAAGTACCAACTTGTCGAATTTGTTTTGCTGCAGGAAATTTCTTCCACACAGTTTTAAATTAGTAAAATCTGGAGCATTGACAAGGTCCGGCGTAATCTGTTCTGCTATCTGTTCTGGAAAAATTAGGGAGTGATATTTTTGTCGCGATAAATATGGTTTTCAAGGAATTTGTGGAAATATTGCAGTCATAATGCTGCAGCTCTTTACCTTTCTCTCACTGTCTCTCTTCTTGGCTATTCTCTTTGACTAAGGGGTAGCGCTCTGCACTTACAGAAACTGGATAGGTGTTTGTATCATTAAGGTAGGGAGAACTAAACAATCTGAAGTGTGGTTAAGCTTTACCCGAATCAACGACAACGACAGTGCTCATTGCCACAAGTGCAGAATGACCTTTTAAAAGTAAGGGAAGCATAGGAGGAATTTATTCAAACATCTGTAGGCCAAACACAAGATAAATCTGCAAAAATGTACCGTTTTCAACTGCTATGCTTGTAGTCCATCCCTTGTGGTCTCATCTTTCTCGTCCACTGCAGTTATATCATAACAGCACTGCAGAAACGAAATCTGCTAGGATAATGATGAATTATTATGAATTGGCTTATAAATGAAAGTCAACTGCTAAATTAATGTTGAGCTACAAAGACATTTGAAAAATTTGCCAACTTTTTGTTGACATTGAGGCTGCAGCCATCATCATCCAACCTGCCCTCCTCTTGTCTACCACTGACTGGTCTCAGCCAAGCCCAAAGCCCCATTACACTAGCAGCTAGAGAGTAATAAACTAATGTCTATTCTATGCTTGGTAAATGGTTTTTTCCTTACAGAATATTGTAAAACAAACCAAAAACCAAAACCTTACAGGAGTATCAATAAAGTCTACTACTAGTTTCAGCTGTTCCCATGAGGGGTCACCACAGCAGATCATCCATTTCCATCTCTTCCTGTCTTGTGCATCTTCCTCTGTCACACCAACCACCTGCATGTCCTCTCTCACCACATCCTTAAACCTCCTCTTTGGCCTTCTTCTTTTCCTCTTCCTTGGCAGCTCCATATTCAGCATCCTTCTCCCAATATATCCAGCATCTCTCCTCCACACGTCCAAGCCATCTCAATCTTGTCTCTCTTGCTTTGTCTCCAAACAGTCCAACCTGAGCTGTCTCTCTAATATACTCGTTCCTAATCCTGTCCTTCGTCACTCCCAATGAAAATCTTAGCATCTTCAACTCTGCCACCTCGGGCTACGCCTCCTGTCTTAGAGTATCAATAAAGTACCAAACTAATAAGCAGTGTCAATTAGTTGTGATAGTATCGATGAAATTCGGAAAATATTTATCCCTAGTTCTGTATATCAATAAATTATCTTAACTGTTAACCCATTATCAATTCGAGAGAAAAAAATGGTTAGGTCTGGTCAAGCTCATACTTGTCAATCCATTCTTTTATTCATTGAGTTAGAGGAGGACTATGTGAAAACATTTTAAAAGCAGTCCCTGTGCTGATCTGTTTCAGTATCCCAGGCGTTGCGGGAGAACACTTACCCCTTCCTTGCCATGATCATGCTTAAGGACCGTAAGATGACAGTGGTGGGCAGGCTGGAGGGACTTATTCAGCCGGAGGACTTCATCAACCAGCTCAACTTCATCATGGAGGCTAACCAAACATATCTGATGTCAGAGCGTCTTGAACGGTAGGGGGACCCATCAAAACAAGAGGAATAGCTTGACTTAAGACTTGTGAGATCATTTTCACAGGGGGAAAATGACTTTTGAGGTCATTTTCACAGGGGGAGAGGTGTGGGCTTAAACTACATAATTTTAGCCTCAACCCGCTGACTTGTAGCCCTATGGTGTGTGACTTTGCCATTCAGTCAATTTTCAACCTTAACGTTAGACTTTATTAATTTTATCCATCCTTTGTAGTCGCCCCATACAGCTGAACCACGCCAGAAACTGAAGTGCCATTAAACGCCACACATTTCTGGCACGTCATTTTCAGTGCTTCTGTCACATTAGTCGAGCCTGGTGCGATGCGTCCCAAAATTGAAACAAAAGTTTCAGCCTTTATTCTATTGTTGGGCACGTACACTTGCTGATTCCCACAGAAAGTCCTTTTTGTTTTATATACAAATTATAGACAACACATTGACGTCTCATCACCACAAAAAATGATTTATCATACTTCAACTATATGCTGTTTTTTTTTAAATATATAAATATCGTAAAGCAGCTGAAAAACATTTACGATCCGTTTCTTTTTGTGTGTTGAAGAAAGTGGGACTGCTATTTGGTATCTCTTTGCCTCCGGTCATGTAATATGTAAATGATAATGAGCCAAACCAAATGAAGATAAGTCGTAGGGTTAAAAATGTATGGTTAAAACAAATAAGGTCAGATAACTTAGTGAAGGAAGGCTTATTGGATATTTGATGCTGGTGTGACTTATTATTAATTATAATGATAATAATAATGATAATGATAATACATTTTATTTGTGGGCACCTTTCAGAGCACTCAAGGACCTAACCTTGGTTAAAATTTTAGGTTTAAAAGTGAGGTCAAGAACCTCACCTTTTTTTTTTTTTTGGATTTTCCCCCATTTCTTCCCGATTATACTTGGCCAATTACCCCACTCTTCTGAGCTGTCCCGGTCGTTGCTCCACCCCCTCTGCCAATCCAGGGAGGGCTGCAGACTACCACATGTCTCCTCCAATACATGTGGAGTTGCCAGCCACTTCTTTTCACCTGACAGTGAGGAGTTTCACTAGGGGGACATAGCACGTGAGAGGATCACGCTATTCCCCCCCAGTTCCCCAATTCCGTTGCCTACCAACACAGGGATTGCTGGTTCGAATCCACGTGTTATCTCCAACTTGGTCGGGTGTCCCTACAGACACAATTGGCCGTGTCTGCAGGTGGGAAACTTGATGTGGGTATGTGTCCTGGTCGCTGCACTAACACCGCCTCTGGTCGGTTGGGGCGCCTGTTCACGGGGGAGGTGGAACTGGGGGGAATAGCGTGATCCTCCCACGTGCTACGTGCCCATGTCAAAACTCCTCACTGTCAGGTGAAAAGAAGCGGCTGGCGACTCCATATGTATCAGAGGAAGCATGTGGTAGTCTGCCCTCCCCGGACTGGTGGGGGTTGGGGGGTGGAGCAGCGAGCGTGACAGCTCGGAAGAGTGGGCTAATTGGCCGGGTGCAATTGAGGAGAAAAAGGGGGAAAAAACCCCCCAAAACATCCAAAGTATCTATACTGCTGGTGAATAGTTAACATCTATTGGCTTTTTTTTATTGGTCATATTTTAAAGTGTTTAAGGTAAATTTTAAAACTTGTTATCATATGAGAGTTTGTCACACACCTGAACCATAGCTGGTCACAAATGGTAAATGAGGGTACAACTGCCCGTTGATTGAAAAGAAGGCGGTCTAAGCATCAGCTTTGTGTCGATGCAGTTGCCCACTGGGGACCGGGGTTCGCACCCCGGTCTTGTCAGATCCGACTATGGCTGTATTCAATGAAGCAGAAATAATTGGCAACACTGTCTTCGGGAGGGGGCGGAGTCGGGCTTGTATTCGTCACATGAATGCGTCTCTGTGTGTGTCGGAAAAAGCAGTGGTTTGGCCTGGATTCGCTTTGTCACAAAAGTGGCGAGGCGACTCCTCCGAGACTGCCGGCCGGAGAGATGCAGTTGGTGAACGCATGCAGTACGAGGGTGGGTGTTTGAATTAGAATAGGGAGCGATTGGCCACTAAATTGGAAGAAAAAGGGAAAAATCAAAAATAAATTTACAAAAAAAAAAGATTATTAAAAACGCTACAATTTAAAACACATTAAAAGACTAAAAACGGACATCTATTAAAAGTCTTCTGGTGGAGACAGAGCTATGTGAGCCCTCATCACCACAGCTTCCAGCTCGCTCCGTGTGTCTTTGTGGGGGTGCAGTTGTGTTATAACCCATCTCGAGCAAATTCTGCCGACTGAAGACATAGTATCTGTCACAGTATTAGCATCATTGGAATTCTAACAACCCTCCTGAGCAGTATAACATCTTGTCTTTCCTTACACATCTAAAAAAAATAAAAGCTTAGAACCCTAAAACCAAAATAGCACAGCTATCATTGGTTCTGGGCAAAGATGACTAGCATATCTGCGTTTATTTGTTGGTTTTGCTACAGGGAGGAGAGGAACCAGACCCAAGTGCTGAGGCAGCAGCAGGATGAGGCCTATCTTGCCTCTCTCCGAGCTGACCAAGAGAAGGATCGAAAGAAAAGGGAAGAGCAGGAGCAGAAGAGGCAAGAAGAGGAGAAGGTTCGCCAGAGTGCTCTTGCTGAGGAAAGGCGACTAAGGGTGAGATTTTTTTTTCTTCTCCTGTTACATTTACCAGTCTGGACATCGGAAGATTTTAACTCCATCATTGGTTTAGTTGGTACTGTATATACTTCTATGAACATATTTGATGATCTCTTCTCTGATTTCAACGAGTTTGATTTATTTTATGATTTTTTTTTTAATGTTAAATCACTTCAGACTCTCGAGGAGGAGAAAGAGAGAAAGTCAGAATGTCTTCCTCCAGAGCCTCCTGCAGATGATCCAGAAAGTGTCAAAATCGTGTTTAAGCTGCCCAATGACACACGAGTAGAAAGGCGATTCCTTTTTGGGCAGTCATTGACGGTGAGAGCATAAGTCATTGGAATGAAGCATACACACTGAATTAAGCTTAGTCTAACTAGAATTGAACTCAACTAAGTAGTAGAGGTTTTGACGTGATTGTTGGTTCTGTGTGACATTTTCAAACAGTAATTTGAGACGCTGTGGAGCATAATTAACCTTATAAAATGTGCAGAAGCACTTAACTGTTATCCCATAATCATTTAGGGCAAATGTTACATTAATTTATCAACGTGGAAACTTACAGATCTTCCCCCCCCCCTCAGGTAATATATGACTTCCTCTTCTCGTTGAAAGAAACCCCAGAGAAATTTCAGATAGTTACAAACTTCCCTCGCCGTATCTTGCCCTGCCTTCCAACTGAGGAGCAGCCCAACCCACCCACGCTGAAAGAGGCAGGACTCAGCCGCTCCGAGGTGCTTTTTGTTCAGGACCTCACGGACGATTAACAGAATAGCATACCTCTCCTACATGGAAGACGAATTTTTTTTCCATCCCTTAGTCGACCCATTTTATTTCTGTTAAATGGCCATTATGCACAATGGATTGGTGACCTAATCTGAAAATCAAGATAAACCACCCCGCGTCCAGTACATATTTGGTTTTGTTTAAAGGGTTCCCAAAAGCCTGGAAAGTCTTGAATTTTATTGAAATAAACATTATTCCTTCATGTCCTTTATTGATCTTTGTATTTGTCAAGGGGAAGGACATCCTGTATCCCATTATCTGTACCTTCGTGTTTATTTTTCATAATGCCAGTGGTCCTTCCTTACCCATGACTCTTTTAATCAAATGATAAAATACAATGCTAAAATGTGCTGAAACAGTACCTTAAAAATTAGTTTTTCTTTACTCCATGGCTGGGCAATTTGAAGGAGACTGGTTACATGGTAATCATAACTAATACATATTGGATACTTCATTGGATGATATGTATGGACTCTTAGTATGAATGCTTTGGTTACCTTTTTTGTGTTTTCTTTATAAAGTCAGACAAGCTGATGTTTGATCTATTTGTCCCAATTCAACACCCTTTTGGCCTTCAGTTTTCACACATGCTTTCTTCACAGTAACCTGGGAATAGAACTGGTGTAAATGAAGTCTGTTGGTACCGATTGACGATGTGCCGTTGCAGAGAGCAAGTGTGATACTTCAGGGAGCAGGTTGATGGATTTGGACATTTAAAAGAATTGTGGGAACCCTGTTCAAAATGAGCCATGCACTGTATATAGGTTATTTAAGAACAAACCAGAAATTCACAGTACTTAACATGTCTTTTTTTTTTTAATGTGTTTGCGTTGACTCATGTAAATTGTCATAAAATGACCAAATGCGGGTTGGTTGCTATGTAAGAATTGGACTGCCTTGGGTTCAGAACAGTTGAAAAAAATGCGTTATTGAAAAGAGGCCACAGCTTTTACATGTGGTTTTATCTATAGTATAGTACGAGTCTGCCCATAGTGTGCCTGTGATTATTCATAGATGCCTACTTTGCCTGTCTAACATCTGAATGGGCTGGTCATGTAAAGATGTAATTTTCCAACTATAAATTAAACATTTTAAAAATGTTGGCTCTGAGAATACAAAGTGCTTGCACACAAGCAAGTAGGAAGCTGTCGCTTCAGCTAAGCGACACCTCTTTCAAACTTGATACCACAAATAAATGCTATGCTTGATTTGATTGCGTCCCAGCTGTGGAGGAATTCTTCAGGCAAATTGTGTAGTTTCAAAAGAGGTTTTTGGAGTTTCTCACTAACCTTTTAAAAAGGTTGGTAATTTGAAGGGCAGGGGGAATAAAATGGTCGAAAGAATTGGGTTTACCAGTATCAAAACTTTTATTTTACGGGTTTTGGCCGTTTAATATGTCAAATGAAACGCCAAAGCAAGTGTTATATTGGTATACATCATACATTTATTAGTGAACAACCCTCTCAAATCAGCCACAATAATTAAAAAAAAATATGATTGCACTACTTGGTAAAGCAGAACTAGCAACTTTCATTTAAAAAAAGTACAAATCTTAAAAATTTCAAACAGTATACAGATGTATATATAATACACTATAACTAGTAATATGTTAAATGCTACAAACAATATGATTCCAATGGAATGAAAAATTATAACAATAAGAACCATTTCCTATATATAATATATATTAGTTGTTTTTTTCCCCAAATACAAACATGGCAAAAATGAGGTAACTGTAAATGTGCAAGTACCAAAGCAAAATATCTGCCTAACACAGAACACATGCCCCTGGCTCTGCTGGCGGGTGGGTGGTCTGGTGTTCAGGCAAGGACCCCTTGAGGCCAGGGGGGAGTAAAAACAGTAAACCACTACCCCACTATAGCAAAAAAAATAAAAAATATATATATATCATTGGTAAACAATAAATGGCATATACGGAGCAATCAAAAATCACAAATCCTAAATAAATTTTAGCTGCTTATTGGAACACATGTTGCACCACACAAGCTGTGAGATTATTCAGTAATTCTTTTGACAGAAAGACTACAAGACTCTATTTTCAGTTGTCTTCTCAGAATTCTTGTGATTACCTATGCCTTATAGGGAGGCTTTTTTTCCCATTTTATTCAAAAGGGTAGTTGGATATTGTCAATTCCACACTTACTCCCAAAATAATAGTGCTAAAATTTAAGTGAGTAAAGGTAACTAGATGTGAACAATACATTTTAATATATTGATACATTAAGAGCAAGAGCCTGGTAGGCAGGTACAGTACTACATTGAAATAAATGACTTTTCTTTTTTAAATTCTCAAAACTATATTGATTTTAACTGACAATGTTAAGGGGGTATCAGTGTAACATGCTGTAAGAATACATGGGATCCATGACAAACTATTGCATTCACGTAAGTGACAGTTATCATACCTAAAGCAGAACATCTAGCACCTTTTCACTATGGCTTTTTATAAACTACAGTAGTTTCAGAGCATGTACTTTTCAGTCATTAGGGCAAATAACATTAACACAATGTATTCAAGAGTTCTCAACTCATGGGCTCAAGACCATTTTTTTCAGTGTTTTTTTTTCTCCTATAAAATGAAGGTTGCGCAATAAAATCTTGTAGTCATTCAGTTCTATTACAAATGTGTGCAGTACAATGCATGGCAGTTATCAGCTGAGCGTTAGGATCCAAACCCCCAGAACTCAAAGCCAACTAGAGCTAAAAATCAGTTGGGATCTGGTTGACAAGCATGCATATTGTGCACCGTTAAATAGGTCCCCACCAGATTTCTAGATATTCTCCACTTATCACACTTGTTTGAATTGTAAGTTGTGTTTTTTTTTGTTGTTTTGTTTTGTTTTTTTTGTTGTCATGCAAACACCTTTGAAGTCCTTTTGGATGGGATTTAGGTAGGATAGTGTGCACCGTGGCACATGTCGAAATGGGATCACAATCGCTGTCTCTGAACATGTGGTTTGAGTACAAGAACATAAGGTAAACTGTTTGAATAGTACATTTGTAATGAGTTGCAGTGTATACATTGCCTTTTTTCACTGTGAATATAACATTTTTTATTTTTTTCTTGCATGCCTGTCTTAAATGATGTAATATCTACTACTCTTAAGAAAGTATTAGAATTTGTTACCTTAATTTATTTATGGTCTGAGGAAAACAACCAGCAATTATTCAAATATACCCCTCTCATGGCATCCCTTCCATTTGAAATGGACTGTTTTCCTTTATTCTTATATATTGAGCGGCCCTGAGTGATTATTTTTTAAACTTACAATATTATGCCAGCGAATAGATATGTACACATAGGTTAATTCTCAAAGCTGTGGGTTTAACTCATTTAAATGGCTTTTTTTTTTCTCTTGAAGGTGGCACACACGTCAAAGACTCACATTCGCTAAGAAGAAAAAACAAACATGTCAAGATCCCTTTAAACGAGAAAGCAATCCTAAGGGATTTAACTGCCTATTAGTGCTTACCGGGGCAGTTATAGACGAGAATGAATCCAGAACAAAAGTTCTTTTGTTTTTTTTTTTTGTTTTTTTTTCCCCTTCCCCAAATATATCCTATTTGTTTTGTTAGTTTGAACACAAACAAGGAACTAGAAGTCTAACAGTGTATCTACACTATTGAACACTCCCATCTCCATCCGTGTTATTTAAACTAGTGCTGCACGATTAACCTAATCGCAGTCGCGATGTCAGCCTGTGCAATTATATAACCGCAAAAGGCTGCGATTTAATTAAATAATAAAATGTGCGTGTGTGAACGTCTGTCTGTGTGCAGTCTGCATATCTACGCCCGTAATTAAGAGCTGACCAATCAGTCTCTGTTTAGGCAGTGAAGCGTGTGCAGTCTACGGTCACATGACTATCCGGTGTGCTGCGTGCAGACCAGAAAAAAGGAAAAAATGGTTACCAATGACAACGAGCAGGTTAACGCTGATGAACTGGTGGCAAAAAAACAAAAAACAAAAACGCGACCTCTGTTCTATGGCGATATTTTGGATTCAAGCTCCGCGACGTTGAGCAGAAAGAGGAGGTACTGTGTAAAAATGAAAGTCGCTACATGTCACGGCAACACGACAAATCTGTATTCTTTGTATATGTATAAATTTGTTTATTATATCGCAATCACAAATTGCAATATTGTCCACAATTGCAATATGACTTTTTCACCAAATCGTGCAGCACTAATTTTAACCCTTTCCTGATCGCTGTATTCACACAACTGGCATTAGGTGGAGTGTCACCAGTGCCGTCTACACAGGTTTTCCACATTCTTCTGTCTTCAAAACAAGACCCTTACCGTTACGCATTCACACTGAAGCTATACATATGATTTATCTTTTACAACACCATTACCATGGCTGAAGACAATGACGTGAGCAAGTCTCCAGAATTCAACATATAACTATACACATTGTTAGTGCCGACTTATTTCCTTCAATGTATTTTCTCTAAAGGATAAAACCAATAAATAAACACCTTTCAAAAACGACATTTTAAAACAAGTGGAAATGACAAAGGATTTTTTTTTTTTAAAGATTAGTAATAGGTTTGTGCTTGTCAAGGTCATAAGAAGGCAGATCTGAAATCTTTAACAGTAGGCTATATTTGTATATTGGATATTTGGCTCACAAACAAAGAAATAAAAGCCCAGTCTTCCAAAAAGGGGAAGAAAATGTTCATTTAAAACTCACCACTCATTGCACATATTGCTTTCTGCACAGGCCTCCAAACTCTCCAGCATCAGCGTAGCGGTCGAAAGAGGATTACCACCCTCAACCACTGTAAAAATGGAACCACATGCTAGCCTTCCCTCCCGACGCTTTCTGAATAAACAAGCAGTTCTTTTAGTGTGCCCCTTTGTCTTTTTTTTTTCTTGAATTTTATAAATTTGGTGGCAATGCTTGATTAAAATATTGCTAGTCTGAATCAACAGTCCATGCAAATCCTAGCATGCTGCCCTGTATCCAGTGGTTACACAATGCATCGGCTCTGTGAACAGGACACACATACGCACAAAATATGCATACACGCGCACACACTTGCCACAAGGACAATACTGACATGGAGGATGGATGTAGCACTTGTGGAGTTATACCAGATGGTCTCAGAAAGAAGCAGTCCTCTGTCTCCGCCACTATTTTTCTTGGCCAAGTGCCTTGCAATAAGAAGTCTCCACTTCTTTTCTGCCTCCTTCCATCCATTAATCCATGACCACCTTTGTACAGCTTTATGTCCTGGAGTGGATTATCAGAGTAAGATACCCCACAGGTGTGTGTCCCATCATATGCAGTCCATAACCTCAGGCTTAACAGAACTGGTACTTTTAACCACAGCAAGTCACACTTTCACAATAGCATTGGCAAATCTAAAATGAATAAGGGGTAAAACTATTGAAATAATCAATACATTATTGCGAAACATACATTATTAACAAGTCACTTTGCCCAACACCTACACAAACATGCATCTATGATGGTCAGGTGTTGCCTCCAAACACAGACACTCCTGTTGACGTAATCCTATTATTTTTCTGCTAATTGCACAAGGTGTCTATCATCCGCCAGGCCCACAAACTCGCTTCTATCCTTTCCCAATGCAGGACTCCCGCAATTCATGAACACCACGATCAAAACAACTTGATAAAAATGAGACCTTGTAAACAAAAGCAGCAAAACAATGTGTTGTAGGGAAAATCTTTGGAATCTGCAACAAGGGGGCAGAGAAAGACGTTGCTGGCAATCCCAGAACTCTGGCTATAGGCTGCAATAGGCAGTGGGTTTCAAGAGACTCAGACAATGAAGCACAGCAGAGGTACGACAGGCTCCAGAAACATTCCTGGACTGCTTATTATTGAGGTGGGGCAGGAGTGGTGGGTCAGTAAGCTATATTTACTGGAGGACGTAAGTTTGGTGGCAGGTGTCCCCGGCTTCGGGACAGACTCTGGCGTGCGCAGCTTTCCAGTCAGGCACTCAGAGCCAATTCTCACTCCACCTCACGGTGTACATCGGATGCATCGGCTCGGCAGATGGGACAAGTGCGATTGGTCTGGAGGTGCAACCAGGTTCAAGTATAAAGGACATTTGATGTTGCAGTATTATTGCAAAGTACTAAGAATGATTTTCAAGTTTTGAAGAGTACATGTTGGCATCAGCTTACCTTTAACCACTTGTCTACGCACTTGGCATGGAATTCATGGTTACAAGGTAAAACCCGAAGTAGCTGCCTACACTCAAAGTCGCTAAAGCACACAACACACCTGAGGAGGAGAGGAAAGAGTTTAAGGATGCTGCAGTGTGAATGAATCCAATTCATTATGAACTCATTTTAAATGGGATTTGAGAAAGTCTCACAGCGTTTGTTCGGATAGATGATTCTCTGAGTTGAACCTGTAGGACGGAAGCTGCTCTATATCTGCCTTGGTGAGTCCACGTGGTTTTGCTTCACCCAGCCTCTCTGCCAGATTTAGTAATGCCTTCAGGGTGAAAAACAACAGAGTTGAGCTTTTGGTTCCTGTACAGACTCAGTAATTTTGAGCCAAGCATATTTACTGCCAAAATATCAATGGTGCAATAAAATTAAATAAAAAAAAATAATCTGGAAATGGAACCACACCATAGAAAATCTGATGGTATTTCAAATCTAACTACTACTACTATTACTACTACTTCCGGCTGCGCCCGTTAGGGGTTGCCACAGCAGATCATCCTTTCCATCTGATCCTGTCCTCTGCATTTTCCTTTCTCACACCAACCACCTGCATGTCCTCCCTCACCACATCCATAAACCTCCTCTTTGGCCTTCCTCTTTTACTCTACCCTGGCAGCTCCATATTCAGCATCCTTCTTCCTCCGCATTTAACCCATCCTAGCTGTGTAGCGAGGAGCAGGGGACCATCTCCAGTTCATCTTGCCATGCCTCAGTCAGGGGCAGATAGGAGTATTAACCCTAACATGTATGTCTTTTTGATGGTGGGGGAAACTGCAGCACCCGGACAAAACCCACCGCAGACACGGAGAGAACATGCAAACTCCCCACAGAGGACAACCTGGAATGACCCCCAAGGTTGGACAACCCCAGGGTTTGAACCCAGGACCTTCTTGCTGTGAGGCAACAGCGCTAACCACTGCGCCACAAAAATATACCTAGCATGTCTCCTCCACACGTCCAAGCCATCTCAAACTTGCCTCTCTTGCTTTGTCTCCAAACTGTCCAACCTGAGCTGTCCCTCCAATATACTCGTTCCTAATCCCATCCTTCTTCATCACTCCCAATGAAAATCTTAGCATCTTCAACTCTGCCACCTCCAGCTCCGCCTCATGTCTTTTCGTCAGTGCCACTGTCTCCAAACCATATAACATAGCTGGTCTCACAACCATCTTGTAAACCTTCCCTTTGACTCTTGCTGGTTGCCTCTGTGCACGCATCGGCGTTGTGTCGACACTGTTTTACTGCTAGGAGGTCAGTCATAAATTGACATTTTTATCTAGTTTTTAGCCTCAACATCATGTTACTTTTAACTTTTAACAACTTCTAACAACTTTAAAAACTTTTAATTAATTTTATGGTCTGCCTGTACTTTTATCTGGATTTCATTGGATCATCGATTGTTGCACAGACTTGATCGCACTGGAGTCTCCGACTCCATAGTGCTTTCGCTTCTTCAGGCTTTGGGAAAAATGCCTCCCCTCTCTTCGCCCTCCACTGAATACACCAGCTGTGCCATGCTCAGCCAGAAAATCACAGAGCTTGAAAAAAAGAATCTCTATGCTCTACCAAATACAAGAGGATGAAACGTTACAATCAATTGCAATCAAAATTACACAATTTACAATCTATAGACTACAAATCCTTACTGACAAGCTTTTTTTTTTTTAAACAGCATGTGAAAAATGACTACCCCACTGAATATGCTGAAACTGTATAGATATTTTTGGTACCCTGAAATGGGGAAACCCATTAACAATGAGGTTTAGGTGTATTTAATTTCAATTTAAAGCAATCACCTGAAAATCCACCCCCTATTTATTGTATCACTCCACCTGAGCATCTACTCTAAAACAACCAATATTATGTCACTGTACATGAGTCTAACTTTATGCAACATAGTTAACATCATTACCATTATTCAAACACCATTCCAAGTGTCATTGAGGAATGTACTAAGCTCACCTCGTAGTTCTCCATCTCCACATCATCCACATCCAGGTCCAAGCTGATGGCTGGGCCCACTGCTGTTGGAGGCACAGGAAGCATCGACCTAATGGTAGATACATCATAGCTATGTTAAGCACCTCCTGCAGTACCGACTTTTATTTTTCAAAAGAAGCAAGCATGAGAAGATAACACGGGACGAGCCTGGTTTTCTAGAAACAGAGTATGAGTTCAAAAGTACTCACAGGAAATAAGGAAGGAAGCCTGGGTAGTAGGATGGAGGTGGTGGGGGAGGGGGTAGAGGTTGCTGTAACCGGTATCTCTGTCCACTCACTCGCCGGGGTAGCATGTGGGGATATGGCTGAGGAGAATCAGACAGACGTTAAAGAAGCTATAAGAAACAGACCCCCCCCCCCGATACAAGTGAAACAACAGTGCTTTAAATTAACGTTTTTCCTCTAACAATTTATAGCTCAATATTAAGGGTATAGAGCAGCCAGGACCCCCTGGACTGCTACTATTCTGGCTACGTGGCTAGTTTAAAATCATTATGTTGTGATAAAAACATGTACAAGATCGTTACTGTAATGAGCAGGGATTCGGCTTTGTTGATAACTGGCCTTCTTTCTGGGGCTGCCCTTACCTGATGAAAGCGGATGGCATTCACCCTACTGGGGACGGGACCGCTCTTTTTTTCTAGCAATATTGATAGTTGTCTATGTTTAGTTTGACACTAGGGACTTATCATTCAGCAGGTCGCAGGTGATTAGAGAGGCTGCCAGGTTTAAAACTAGTGCGAATGTGGAGTCAACTAGTTTAGTTAATATGTTTAGTCAGGGAATTTCTCACAGTATAGATTATCGGATTGACAGCTTGATCATAACATTGAGACCATCTCCCTACCCTGTTCTATTCCTCCCAAGCTCTCCTTGCCTAAATGTGTGACTCAAATGAATCTAATAATCATTCCTACCACTGATGGTGGTGAAATGTACAACGAAGTAACTAATAATCTACAGAACCAAACATTTAATGTTATCAAAAGTGTGACCACATATCATCCAAAGCGTAGGTCATCAAAATTGTCAACTAATAATACAAGGTGTCTAATTCCAATTAATATTTCATCTATTGGTAGCTCTTAAGTTCTGCCTACTACTGATCACGTCAACACGATGCTTAAATTTGGTTTCATAAATATCAGATCACTGTCTATCAAAACCTTATTAATAAATGATCTGACTCTTGAACATAGTTTTGATATGATTGGCTGAAACATGGCTGAAACCAAATGTTTTCTTTCTCTTAAATGAAGCTTCCCCACCTGCCTATACTTATGCCCATGTAGCTTGGGCAAATAGACAAGGTGGGGGTGTTGCCTTAATATATAAGTCTATTTTCAATCTGATTTCTAGACTTGAATCTAAATTCCAATCTTTTGAGGCTCTTGTTCTGGGTCCATCTCCCTCAGCCACCAAGACTCAGCTCAATCCAGATTGTGATATTCTATCGACCTCCTGGCTCTTATTCACTATTTCTTGAAGAATTTGGATAATTTATTTCAAGTCTTGTTACTCATTCTGATGCGATTCAAGTTCTTTGTGCTTTTAATATTCATCTGAATAAGGCTTCTGATCCTTTAAGTAAAGCCTTTCTGGCGCTTGTTGATACTTTGGGTTCACTCAGTTTGTTCAAGAGCGGTAACACCCTTGATTTAGTTTTATCTAAAGGTATAGCTGTTTCTGATCTGAATGTCTTGCCAACCACATCTGCTGTGTCAGATCATTTTCTCATCAAATTTGAAGCATTATTGCCTGTCCTGTTAATGTTGACATAGATGTAATTACCACTTGCCACATTGGTCCATCCATTGTAGCCGCATTTGACCAGCAGCTGCCTGAAGTCTTAGCTCCTTTCACTGTAGACTGACTCTGTTTAAAATTTCCCTAGTGACTTAAATGTCGCCCTCTCTAGTCTCCTCAATTCAGTTGCACCTCTCACTACCAGAGCTAGGTGACTAAAGAGGCCTACACCTTGGTTTAACGACGAGACGTGCTCTTAAGCAGGACAGCAGGAGAGTGGAACATAAATGGTAAAAATCAAAACTTGAAGTTTTTTGCCCATCTTGGCTTGAGTGTTTATTGAAATACAAGCATGCTTTATCTATTGCAGAAGCAGTGGATCTCTCTTGCTTAATCAATATCAATAAACATAACACCAGATTTCTCTTTGACACTGTACTGAAACTTACTAAAAAGCAGCCGTCTATCAGCTGCTCACCATTCACGGCCTATGAGTTTCTAGACTTTTTCTGCAATAAGGTTGATGAGATCATAAACAAAATTAGTTCTTCAACTGCAGCTACTCCTGTAGATCCTGTCTTACCAAATTCATATCCATACAACGAGTCACTGATAGTCCCTGTTATTACAGCTTTTGAGACTATCTCTCGACACTTTGACTAAGCTCATGTCAGCTTCTAAACCAACTGCTTGCCTCCTTGACCCTTTACCGGCAAAATGTTTTAAAGACCTCTGGCCTTTCCTGGGACCTACAATGCTAGACACTGTTAATTTATCACTGACTACTGGCACGGTTCCCGGCAGTTTTAGGACAGCTGTGGTTAAACCGCTACTTAAAAAAACACACCTCAATCCAGGGTCCCTTAATAACTATTGACCAGTCTCTTATCTTCCATTCTTTTCTAAACTACTAGAGAGAGTTGTGTATCAACAACTTTTGAACCATATAGAAGAAAACTATGGAAATTAACCTTTTTTAATTGGCTTTCAGGGCCTGTCACGCCACTGAAACTGCTCTGACCAGAGGGATGAACGATCTTCTACTAGCTATGGACTCTGATTCCACTTCTATGTTTCTACTACTGGACCCCAGTGCAGCCTTTGACACCATTGATCACTGTATACTATTACACAGAATAAATTGTAATTTTGGTGTCTCTGGCTTAGCTCTCTCTTGGCTTAAATCATAAAAGAACACATTGTGTCTGCTATAAAAATAGTAAATCAAAATCCTCTGATGTTAAATATGGCATACCTCAGGGCTCAGTTCTTGGCCCTTTACTTTTCTCTCTTTATATTTCACCTCTTGGCCAAATTACATGCAGTCATGGGATAAATTCCCATTGCGATGCTGATGATACTCAGCAGTATGTGCCTATAAGGGCTGATGATCATACTCAAATGACTAATTTAGAGGCCTGCTTGGCTGCTGTGAAAAATTGGATGTCACTAAATTTTCTGCTTTTAAATTCAGATAAAACTGAGATGCTGGTCCACGGCCCTAATAGACACAGACACCAGTTTGATCAAGTAACAATAACAGTCGACAACTCTGTGATTTCAAAAAATGAGGCAGCCAAAAATCTTGGTGTTACATTTAATCCCAGCCTTTCCTTTGATAAGCACACTGAAGAAATCACCAAGACTGCCTATTTTTGCTCGCAAAATACAGGGCTCCTGTGTGTACCCAAAGTTAAAAATAAATCAGCTGGTGGCAGGGCCTTTTCCTATCGGGCCCTGTTCTTGTGAAATAACCTGCCTGCTACCGTCAGACAGTCTGTTGAGTCATTTAAATCTAAACTTAAAACTCATCTTTTTGCCTTAGCCTACATTTTGTTGCCTTTAAATTGAGTGCTTCACAACCTGTACTGCATGGCAGCTCGGTTTCTGTCTCAATGAATTTACCAAGCACTGATCTACCAACGAGATTATAGCGCAAAGATTACTGACTATTGCAAACTGTTCACTTCTCTCACATGTATTTTCTCTCTCTCTCTGAATTATGTCTTCTCCTTTCTCTTCTTCTGTGTGTGTGAATGGTGTGATGCAAGTCTCCCTTGTGTGCACGTGCAGTCTGTCCTCCCAGGTCTTCATGGTGATGGTGGTCGCGACCTGGACACTGCTTGGCATCCCCCTCATCACATTATCTTTTTATGTATCTTATAAATCCATATACTTTTGTAATCCTGTTTCAATGTTATATCCGTCTCTCACTCAGACATGTGACTAATATGTTTTTTGGTTTTTTTTTTGTCAACATGGTGATGGTGGTCACATGGCTTGGGTCCTGGGTTGTTCTGGTGGCATCTGGACACTGCTTGGCATCATATTCTTCATATATTTTATAATTCCATTATCATTCTGTTATCCTCTTTCGATGTTGTATTCTGTAAATAGTGTACATACATCCATTGCACGTCTGTCCATCTTGGGAGAGAGATTCCTCCTCTGTTGCTCTCCCTCAGGTTTCTTCATATTTTGAGTTTTTTTGTTCCTTATCCAATGCAAAGGTCTAAGGACAGGTTGTTGTGTTGCTATATAGCCCACTGAGGCAAATTTGTAATTTGTGATAATGGGCTACACAAATAAAAACTGACTTGACTTGATTTGAAAAGATGTTCAATACAAGCTGAATGCAATAGGTGTACATGTGAGTTTGGGATCGAATTGCCAAAAATGGAATGACACTGCAGTTCGGTTCTACTATGGCTGACTGGAAACCATTAGTAGTGATCTACCTAGCCTGAAGCTGGTGCTTTTGGAAAGCATTGCAAGGGCTTGTTGTGAAAATCTGGGCAGGTAACGTGAATATACACTCTTACTCCTGAAACAGTAATGTGAGCAAGGCACTTCCATCTGTTTCAAGTGGAGTTGTTCGGTGGTCAACAGTGGGACACTGTCATTATGCTGTCTTTACACTGTGAAACTCGCAAGTATGAATAAATGGAGGTTTATGAATGTGAGGAAGACAGCAGCTGGATCAGACCATGTGTTTTCGGTCAGTTTTGGTTAAAAATGATCTTAGTAGTCACTTTACCACTCCAAAGGGCAACTCCTGATGCAGAGGCTCTTGAGGAAGATACTGCAAGGGGAGAGAGGGAGGCATCGCTGGTGGGTGATGAGAGGGAGGGTATGAGAATGTCCCTAATGGGTGCTGATCCCCTCTAAGGTCCACATCATTCTCTACCCTCTGCAGAGGCTGAGGGGGAAGGCACATAAAAGAAAAGGGTATTACAAAAATACATTCCACTTTGTTTATTGGAATTACATTGCTACTAATGCCACTGTGTGTAGTGTGGACTACTCACCATGCGTGTGTGCTGAGGCTGTAAAGGGACAAACTGGCTCAGATGAGTAAGGTGCGGTGGCTGGTGGGGGGGCACCGAGGGGGTTGGGTGCAATATAAAATGCTCGCTGGAGATCAGGGGCGGAAAGGCTTGGTAAGACACTGGCATATGCTGCATGGTACATGCTTGGATGAGCTAGAGTGAAAGAGAAAGCAAGGGAAGGAAAATATATTTTATTAACCCATTTTATTATTTTATTAAAGATATGAATCTATGAAAACATAAGGAAAGTAGTCAAAGTACTTCAAAGTTTCAGGACTAACACTGTAAAAACCTGCACCAACCCTATAAAAATATTTATCTGGCTTTCAATATTCATTGATAACATAAAAGCATGTGTTAAGCATATGTAAAACAAAGCGATGCATTATACAAAACTATAGCATGTTATGTCCACAGAAAATGTCACCAAATGCCGCACTACTGTTTCAATAACAGTCATCAGAAATGATTAAGCAACATAAACATTTTGACTTTTTTTTTAATTAGAAAAGAAACTCAGATTATTACAACAATTTATTTTATGGACCTGAATATATCTTATGCTAAAAACATGTAGGAATTTGAAAATGATAAACAGCAGCTGCAGCAGCCTTATTGGTTAGTCATGAGCGGTGACAAATTGGTTGGCTGGAGTGGTATGGTGAGCTACATGGATGCCACTGACATTCAAGCTCTTCCTTTTCAAACTCACAGGAGGAGGAAGGCAGCAGAGCAGAGAGAGCTGTCCGCTGAACATTACCGAGCATGCTGGGAGCTGCTGAGTGTTGCACCCTGGAAGGGGCTGCCCGGTGTGGATTGGAAATCCGTGGGTCGTCACCGTGGTAACCGTGTATGATATTGGAACTGATCCTTGGTGCATCTTTTATGAGAGTGGAGATAAAAAAAAACAGCAACTGATGAATCTATCAAAAAGGTCAATCAAGCAGGCTTTTTTTTGCCAACTTCTATGCCATCTTATGACTTCAAACCACACCACAATAATCATTTGAGTTTCTGTGTATATGCATCTCTGACAGTGTATTTCCTTAAGCATTTGTCTCACAAAGGTTGAGCCATCAGCTTTTTCTTCAGTTACCTGGTCATGTAGATCCACCATAATGGGGCTCTGCTGAGGCAGGTGAGCAGCAGGGTGAAGCATGCGTGGCGGTGCGCTGGTGTGGCTATATTGTCTGGACTCATCTAAAGGAACCTGTTGTTGGTGTTGGGAGAAAAGCGGATGATGGAAGTTCTCATCCTGGACTAGGGAATTGTGCAGTACAGGCCTGTCTCGTCTCCCCCACTGACGTCTCACTGGAGGGCTGTAGTATCATACAGAAAAGGACACCAAGCATGAACAGTTGAAGACAATCTGCCTAGTGTATCAAATCTTACTTTATTCAGACACATAGGTCCATATAAAAAAAAAAACAACAAAAATATAACACAGGTCAACAACACAAAAATATAGCTAAAACAGCAGTTCACAAGTCCACCATGATTAAAACCTATACAGACATTTGTTCCAATGTTTCCAGAAACAAGAGGAGTACCTTCTATCACTTTGTGTAGGCTTAGTTAAGAGCATTATAATTACATTCTTGGAATCAATTAATCGACACATAAATTTAATTCCTCAACACAGCATGAAAAGTGGGTATTTGGTAACTAACAGGCTCGAGGGTGGATGGTTTAATTTCCAACATGAGCTTTAAAAGATGTTGCTCCACAGACGGTCACACACATAAAGACTACTTACTATCACTTAAAAGTAACGGACACGCTATTCCAAGTTCATGGAACAGAACGATGTAAAAACAATAGTAAAATAAAATAATAAAAAACTCAAATGTTTGATGTTAAATTAGGCCAGTAGTTTCTTGGCATTTTTTGTTATTATCATTATGTATGCTTGGTTTTTCCCTGCCTATCTAATACTTAGGCGGCCCACCTGAGAGTTTTCTTCCACCACCTAAAAGAAATGGGCAGTGTTACCCTAAATCTAGCGTTGGAAAAAAAAAGCTTCAGTCGTGGTGGTGTCTGGATGTGCTGACTGCGACTAGGCGGAAGAGAGCATAAAATGAATGAAAAATAGACTATCATAGTAAAAAAAAAAAAAATCACTTCCTTCCCTTCAGGGTCTGTTTCATGCATTTTGATCTCTATATGCCACATGTCACATGTCAGTGCTCTTCTGGGTGTTATGGTGACAATTTTAACCACGGTAAACACAATGTGTCTGATATTCAAATTCAATACCTAATAACTTGTAACTGTTTGAAATGTGATTTGCGCAAGACAGTGGGTGTAACTAGTGTTAACTCCAACGTAGTTCCCCGTTCTCACCAGTAGAGTGCGCATACTCGCTGCAGATCGCCCCCCCTTTGATTTTTGTATAGGACCAGGGCAGAGACATCTCCGTGGTGAAGTCTTTTGAAGCTTATAACTTTTTCTAAAATTCATAACAAGTACTATCTTTTGGATTTTACACTAAGAAGACTCCTACTCTTGTGAACCAAAGTTTGACTGGCGAGCGTCATCTCTTTCTTTGTGTTTTACCGAGCAAAGCTCCGGTGAGTTTAACACTGAGTCACGTTGATAATAGCTTAGTTTATTATGCTAGCAAATTTCATTCTGTGGTATTTTTATTGTGTGGCTGTGTGCAACATTGTGCGTTTTTGTTAAGTATGTTAGAGACTCTCAAAACCAATCTGAGATAGACTGAATGTGTTTGATTTCATGATTTATTCTTGAAAATATAGTAACTAATGTTGCTGTGTTGTACTGAAAGCCATAAGCTAGATGCTAAGGTACTTTCAAGTTAATTCATCTAGTTTTATGTATAGTTATTGTGTCATTTAATTTATATTTTCATAGGCAGAGAAAAAAGTATACTGTACAGTGTAGAGATACAGATTCGAATAATAATTATAAAAAAAGATGCCAATTTAAAAGAACAACTGCTGTTTGCAGGTTGATTTTTTGATACACGTTCGTTAAAGTGGATTCTGAAACAAGATGGCGAGCCAGAGCCCAAACCAGTGAGCCTTGTTGAGCAGAGTGCAGGCCAGCTTGTGTAGAGGGTGTCTTCAGCTTTTGCTCCATCGTGTGTCCAGGGAAAGGAGCACGCCCGTCTCTTCTACTCAGCTTAGATCTTTGCAAAACAAAATCACACTACCCGGGTAGATGGACACTGACTGAACACCAGACAAACGTTTTTTTTCTTCCTTTTTCCTTTTATTGGCCAGTTTATTGTTATTTCTATACAAGTGCACTTGATACTAAAATCTTAATGCTTACCAGTATTTTTCGTGTTGGATAGAATTCAATATACACTGAATGGTTATTTTATTTGACCCGTTGATGATATAAGTATGATTGCTTACACTGAAGGTATTGGTTTGTGAATAAATGTTAATTGCTGTGCTGCTTTTCTAAAACCTTGTCCTTGTTTATTATATCCTCCTTGAGCAAACCTAACGTTACCATTGCCAATAGATGCAGTCTGTACATTGAGATTCACCTTGATTCATATTAGTGTCGAAACTGTGCATATTCATTCCTGTGCTACATTTGGCCTTTAGTACGTATTACACCGTAATTTGTGGCGAGCCAGTCAGGAGGACAAGGTTTTAAAACAATTTTGAGGTTTACATACAAATTACAGATTATTATTGTTATAAATGCAGACAGTAACACAAAAATAATACAACATGGATATTTAACAGATGTATGGCATTAATGCAAAATGGCCTGTTTGCATTGTTGGTTTGACCAAAACAGACACTGATGATGACATCATAACTTCTCTACAGACATATGGGACTATAGCTAAAGTAGTGAGGCTTCAAAATACAGAACAAGAGAATAGTCACTGTAGAGTTTGATTCAGAAACTCCAATGGCAATGTTTCCCCTTCAGATCGCAAATGTGAATGATGCTATAGTGACATGGCATGTAGACAGTATTAAAGTGCATACACATACTACTAGCCAGACAGTAGCCCTTCCCACAGATATGTCTTCTGACTCAAGAAATAGCAGTGAATCTTCTGATGAGAGTGCTCACTCTGAACATAGCATTACACCTCTCATACGCAAGTCCAAGAACAAGAAGCCTGACCTGGTGAAGCTCATCCCTCTTCAGCTAAGTCCCAAAACAGATAAGAAGAAGGTTCACCTGGCAGTACAGAAGAAAACAATAAAAGCTAAAACTGTGAAACAGAGATGATGAGCTAAAACCCATCTGATGTGCAACACATTGTGGTTGAGCATGTAATCAAAAACAACACTTCCACATCTCAGAGCCAGTCCAAGTGGTTACGCTCCTTCTCTGCTGAAGCCTCCTGGAGAGGCCAACTTTGAAACATGGTGCCTCCATGTAGACTTGATGTTCCAAGACAGCCCCAGTGGATGTTCAGTGTAGGAAAACACTGGAAAGTCTGCTTCCCCCAGCCTCAGATGTTGTGAAGCAGCTAGGCTCCTCCGCTCATCCAAGAGGATATGTGAAACTGCTGGACTCCGCTTATGGTTGAGGACGGTGATGAAATCTTTGCAAGGTTCTTGAACACCCATCAAAACCCAGGTGAGAAGGCATCAGAGTATCTACAGAGGCTCCAGATGCTGCTGAGCAATGCTGTGAAGAGAAATGGAGTGAGCCAGTCTGCTGCAAGCCATCAGCTATTGAAAACAGTTCAAATGCGGCTGTTGGGACCACATACTCGTCATGCAATTAGAGCTGAAATATAATTTTTTTTTTATTTCGCAGAGCTGCTGTTACAGCTGCAGACAGATAAAAATAAAAAGAAGACTAAACTGGATCGAATGCACCGCCATTTTGGAACCTCCAAGCCAAAAGCCACTGTGAATGTGCATTCTGTGCCCAACAAGTCTCCTTACACAGATCCAAATGCAAGTAAGTGTGTTACAGGCAAATATCTTAGAGACACAGAGTCTGAAGAAGCAGCTTGCTGAAATCAGCACCGAAAAAAACATAAAAAACAGAGAAACTGCGAGACAGACAGCAGAAAGCTCAGACCTGCCCACGGGTCAAGTTGAGGCACAAGCTCACCAGGTGACATCAAAACCTCAGCCTTGGGGTCCGCGGTGGTGTAGCGGTCGAAGCATCGGCTTTGTGTCAATGCTGTTACCCACTGGGGACCGGGGTTCACGCCTCGGTCTCGTCAGATCCGACTATGGCTGGATTCGATGAAGCAAGAATAATTGGCAATGCTGTCTTCAAGAGGGGGGTGGAGTCAGCTTGTGTTCATCACATGAATGCATCTCTGTGTGTGTCGGAAAAAGCAGTGGTTCGGCCTGGATTCGCCTTGTCATGGAAAAGGCGAGGCGTCTCCTTCGAGACTGCCGGCCGGACAGATGCAGTTGGTGAACGCATACAATACGAGGGTGGGTGTTTGAACTAGAATAGGGAGCGACTGGCCACTAAATTGGGAGAAAAAATGGAAAAATCAGAAATAATAAAAAAAAAAAAAACAAACACTCAGCCTAAAGCCTGGTTCTGCTTCAGATGAGGTGAAAATGGCCATATAGCCAAGGTATGTGAGAACACTATCAACAAAGCTGCTGTTGACCAAAAGTACAAAGAACTGAAAGCCAAGCAAAATGAATGGAGAGCAAAACAAGGACTGCCTTTAAACTGGACCGGCTTCCAGTAGGAGACATACTGAAGCCACAGACAGAGATCAAAGTCCCAAGATGAAATGGAAACCAAGAAAAGCCAAATGTTAACAGACAGAGTCCACCGAAGACGAGCTCCTCAGTGCTTAGTTGGCCCAAGATCCGCTGCTGTTGTCACTATTGAAGGAACCCAGTGTAATTCAATTATTGACTCAGGCTCACAGGTGACTACCATTTCCAAGTCTTTCCATGATACTTACCTGCGTTCTGTGCCAATCCTGCCTCTCAGAAAAATCCTTGAAGCGGAAGGCCCTGGAGGTCAAGATGTGTCTTACCTAGGCTACATCGAGGTCAACATACTGCTCCCAGAAAGGGTTGCAGGCAAAGCTGAAATTGTCAGCACGTTAGCCCTCATCGTTCCAGACTGCAGGTCCAACACAGTTTCCCACCCTTTTAGGCACCAATATACCCCTGGTTCGAAACAAATACAGCAGATACAAAACCGAACAAAACAAGGGCATGGTGGGGAGAGTCAAACTGCAATGCAAGAAAGCCACCGTAATCCCAGCTGGTGAGATGGTGTTGAATGGATATACCAGAAAGGTGCCCAGGAGTATTGGAGTCCCTCGCTGGAGCCTTCCACTCAATCAAGTCTACCCAGTGGTTTGTCCTTCTGTAGCTATGTCATATCAAGCCCTCATCAGACATTCTTCAAGGTCCCTATCCTACTCAAGAATGAGACAGCACATAATATAACAGTGCCAGTGAACCGCAGTATAGCAAATCTTTCCATCCCACTCTTTCTCTCTCCATTGTCGACTTCATCGAACAAAACTGAAGAGCACAAGGTGTCACAACAACCCAGCACTGTTGCTGAATGTATGGCCACAAGCTCAACAAACCATGAAAACACAATCACTTTTGACTTCAGTGAGTCCCCTCTTTCAGAGGAGTGAAAAGAGTGGATCACAACAAAGCTGAATTCCATCCCTGAAGTTTTTGCAATGGGCGACCTCGACTATGGTCATACAACTGCAGTCAAGCACAAGGTCCCCCTCTCTGACCCAAAACCCTTCAAGCAGAGGGCAAGGCCCATTCACCCATCAGACTATGAAGTGTAAGGGCTGCCAGGTAGCACAGCGGTCTATTCCGTCGCCTACCAACACAGGGATCGCCGGATCAAATCCTTGCATTACCTCCGGCTTGGTCGGGCGTCCCTACAGACACAATTGGCCGTGTCTGCGGGTGGGAAGCTGGATGTGGGTATGTGTCCTGATCGCTGCACTAGCACCTCCTCTGGTTGGTCGGGGCGCCTGTTTGGGGGAGAGGGGGAACTGGGGGGAATAATGTGATCCTCCCAAGTGCTACGTCCCCCTGGCGAAACTCCTCACTGTCAGCTGAAAAGAAGCAGCTCGCAACTCCACATGTATCAAAAGAGACATGTGGTAGTCTGCAGCCCTCCCCGGATTGGCAGAGCGGGTGAAGCAGCAACCGGGATAGCTTAGAAGAGTGGGGTAATTGGCCGGATACAACTGACCTTTCGCAAAGTCCCGCCCCCCTTAGTTACTGTTGCTCTTCCCATCAAGCTTTTCAGAACCATCCAGGAAGTTGCCGGAAAACCCAAAAACATGAAAGAAGAAATCAGTGCATTCCCAGAGAAAATAAGTTATGTATTTTGGAGTAATTCATCCTTAATATCATACCGTGAAAGGCAGAAGGGGTTACAGTATGCAGGAGGGATACATTCAGAATATTAAAAGTAAAACTGACTTGCGCGGAGTCTGGGCTGCCGGGTGCGACTGTAATTGAGGGTAAAGCTTACCAGTCGCAATCAAAGAATGAGAAACCCCATCAACGAATTCTGAAAAACATTGTGGACCAATTGTGGACCAATTGCACTTTAGGGTAATTTAAATATTTCAGCTATTATTGGTATATTTTTAATAATCCATTGTCAACATCACTGTATTATAGTGTTGATTTTGGCCAAGGTTCCCCATGGCGTTCTTTTATCCAGGCTTTTTCAGGGGTTCTGTATGGGCTCCTGGGGGTCGCAGGATGGCCACGGATATGCCCCAGGGCCGGGGGAACCGCCCCATGATTTGTTTTTTACCTTCGGACGAGAACCAGTATTTTCAACAAAATAAGGCAAACGAGAAGCCTCCGAGGGTGGGACGACTTTTCCGAACAGCCGGTCCTCACCTGGAGCTCAAAGAGGGGGAGAAACTTTTAAAATAGGCCAGATACGGAGAGGTCTGACTGGCCAGAGACCATCCCAGCCGACCCTCCCCGCGGGTCTTTATGCGCTGAAATGAAAGGTGGAACCTGGCTAACCTGTGACCAGCATAACAAAGTTATGTTAGTGGGCTAGCTATCATTAGCTACCATTAAATTAGGTATCTCTGGCCACAGACTAAGCTGGTTATGTTCATCAGGTACATTAATAATGTTATGTTGTTAGTCAGTAATATGTTGATATGTTGATAATGGTAATAAGCATTGTGTGGGTAAAAGTAACAGTAATAATATGTTAGCTATATTAGCTATCAATAATAGCTAGTAGCAAGCTTAGCTTGGAGCAGACAGGTATTTTTGTTGATTTGATTTGCGAAATCCATTGCACTTCTTGCGTTCTGGGTTTCAGGAAGTGAAAAAAAATTACACCCCCTCCAAACTTTTCAGATATCTAGTACCCAATTTGCAGATCCCATAGGCACACCATTTCAGCATTTTGCTGTCTGTTTGAAAGCTTGACGGACCTCGCTCACATAGAAACCGTTGCTAAGGTAGGACTGGACAAGCACCATTCTGGGGCAGTACTTTGCGAAAGGTGAATTGGGACGAAAAAGGGAGAAAAAAATCCCAAAATAAAAAGACTATGAAGCTGTAAGATTCCACCTGAAAGAGCCTATGCATCGACTACAGGAAGTTAAACAACCAGACCATAAAGGATGCATATGCCTTACTGAACATCAAGGAAACCTTTGCTGCTGTCATAGCATCCAAGTGGTTCTCGGTCATGGATTTAAAGTCTGGCTACTATCAGGTGGAAATGGGTCAAGAGGACAAGCACAAAACGTCTTTTGTCACACTCATGGGTTTCTGGGAATTCAACAGGATGCCCCAGGGAGTCATAAATGGTCTGTCAACCTTCCAGCGAGTCATTAAGAAATGCATGAGCTCTCTCAACCTCAAAGAAGTCCTGGTTTTCCTCGATGACCTCATCGTGTTTTTGGACACACTTGAAGAACATGAACGGCACCTCATGCTTGTCCTCGATAGGTTTAAGGAGTTTGGTCTCAAGTTATCACCCGAAACGTGCCACTTTTTCAAGAAGTCAGTCAAGTACTTGGGCCATGTAGTCTCGGAAAATGGAGTGGAAACTGACCCTGGAAAAATTGCCCCTCTGAACCTGGCGATGGCCAAACAACATCAGTGAGCTGAAATCCTTCCTAGGATTTACCAGGTATTATAGGAAATTCGTCAAGGAAAAGTCGCCAAACCTTTATAAATACTCTGACTGCTGGTTACCTTCCACCCCGGAGGAAGTCCAAAAAGCTCCAAGGTCTTCTCCAACTCGGACCTAAAACGACCCTTAAATGAAAAATGGACCTTAGAATGCGAAAACGCATTCAAAGCACTTATAGAGAAGTTGACAACTGCTCCAGTCCTCGGCTTTGCCAACCCCAGGAAACTGTATGTCCTGCATACTGATGCCAGCCTGCATGGACTCGGTGCAGCTCTCTATCAAGAACATACGGTGAGATGAGCAAGGTGCAAACTACGCGGGAGCCAGGGGGAGCTTGGCTCCCCTTAATAAGACATGAGCTCCCCTGAACACACGATTTGTGAAATTTTGGGGGGTCTCTCAAATATTGACAATATGCTGGCATTTCTATTTTTCTGTGTCTTCATCATCATGGATCATGGGTAAAATTAGGCTATTATTGATGCATGATAACTGACTATGTTATATTATGTTCCTGTTGTTGAACTCATGGTTCACCTCATCCAGACGATATGGAACTACAAGAAAATAAAGCCAAGCCACATTACATGAGTCAAAATAAATATATTTTGAGTGTTTTCAATGAACAGATCACTCATGGATTGCTTTGTTAAGACTCTATCAGATGTGCTGACATAAAGCAAGTAGACCAACATACTTGCAGATATGAATGTTTCTTTGCAACAAGAATCACAGTCAGCCGTTTCTTTGAGGCATGCGCAAGCCCCCCCCCCCCAGTAAAAAAAGTGAGTTCCCCAAAGGCCATGGTATAGTTCGCACACTGGAGATGAGTCATCGCTTATGCAAGTAGAGGCCTGTCCAACTGTGCGTAGCGTTACCCTACCACTAAACTTGAGTTTTTAGCACTCAAGTGGTCTGTCACAGATAAATTCTTTGACTACCTCTATGGAACTGAGTTCACCATCATGACCTACGTCTTGATGTCTGCCAAGCTCGATGCTGCAGGATACCGGTGGCTTGCTGCCCTGTTTAACTTCAGTTTCAACATACAGTACAGAGCTGGCAAGAGAAATGCTGATGCTGATGGGTTATCCAGACGTCCACATGATGCAGCGGAAACTGATCATGTGCTCAAGATGAAGATGACAGGGTGAAACAATTCATTTTAAGGTTAGTGGATGAAAGGAGTGAACCCATTTTCCCCAAAGAAGCTGTCAAAGCTATTTGCAAAAGACATTAGTTAGACAAAGCTCCAGATACTGACGAGGGCAGCCACTCCCTCTAATATACTCATTCCTAATCCTGCCCTTCTTTGTCACTCCCAATGAATGCCAATTGCAAACTATGAGACCATGATATCAATACATTCAGCACAAAAATCAGCCTTTACTGAGGTCCCGACATATATCAGGGCCTGGCCTTTCTCACTATGCAATGTTAGTACCTCTGTAAGTTAACATTGGGCTTTACCTTGGGCTTTTCAGTACCATGACAGTGGCTCACTTTTGCAAAATACATCACTATGGTAACTTGCGCTTTATACTTAACACATGCTGCGTACTGCACACCTAGCCTGACCAGCAGGGTATGTTTAGGCTATATTGTATATGTCCCTCTTCACTAGTCAAGTATCTACAAAAAAAATGATCATAAACATCACAATCAAAAAGGAGCCCATGGACCTGGATAATCAGATGTCAATAAAAATGGATGTCAAATTCAGATAAAGGGCCAAGGTTGGTTTTAGTGAAACCCCATATCTGTGCATTTTCAAACAACGAATTAGTTGCATGCAAACATCAGCGACAGGGGCATAATCCATCCAAGAAAAGTATAAATACTGAAAATGGCAGCAGCTGCAAAAAGTAGTGATACTAGTGAGAATGAAAGACATGTCAGATTTAGACCTGCATGTGCCACTTGTCGAGCGATATATGTACGAGCTCAGAGCCAGAGGACCCCCTGCTACCTTTGGAGTCACCTGTCTGCTCATATGCCCTGTTACAGGCAAGTGAATACTGCTCCCTTCTACCAAGTTGGCCTTGTTGCAGGACTCTAATTAGGAGTCCTGCAACAGGCTAGTATAAACATTTTCTGACAGTTGTTTCTGAACTTGAGTGTACAGTTTTGGGAGAATTTCTTGAGCAAAGAATTTATGACAAGGTAAATTATATCTGGGGTCGATGGTCTTCAAGGTAAACAATCATGATTTTCAACACTATCTCTCATATATGTGTGTCGTAGGGACATTTCATTAGCAACCATAATACTGAACAGTCTTCTGAAATGATGTCCACTGGTGCCATCAATGGTGAAAAATCTGTAAATGTGAAAACTTTATCGCCAAATTTATGGCATTATTAGTGCTCCAAGCTGCATTATTTTCTCTGCCTCTGCAAAGGCAAGTAAAAAAATGTTTGAGAAATTATCCAACTCACCACTTTAACAAATAGACATGTGGGTAAAAATTACCTTCTGTAGTGAACGTGCAGTTAGCATTAATACTTAATTCAAGCATTAACTATGAGAAATAGAGTGAAATGCATTCCTCTGCATTCTCCACTTTCTCAATTTCATTCAAGGTGTTGTTTAGAAGACTGTCATTCATCCCAGCCATCTGAGTCACTATCTCAAAAAAGCCTGATTATTACTAAGTTACTGCTATATACTTAAGCAGCGAGCTATCAAAATTATTTTTCAGACAAAGCACCGTGATAATTTGAGTCACAGTAGAGTTAAGTTCGGTATTGTTTAGATAGGTGAGATTTGAAACTGTGTAACCTGGATTACTTTAACCAGGGCAGTACTGTAATATACTTTTCATGTGCTACATGTGCCAAGGCAGTAATGTAATATAATTTTCATCTGTTACATGTGTAATTGTCATAGTCCATTCATAAAGGGTAAGGATATGTGTAATTTCCTCCACAGATTACTACACAATACCTGGATGTAACATTGTATCTATGTAAATTCATTTCAGTCATCCAGATAGTAAAATATCCAGGGGAGGTTTAAATCTATTCATTGGAAATTAGTTTTCAGTTTGAAGGCGTTTCGCCATTTATTGGATAGCTTCTCCGGTTGTTGAGCAGCCACTACACAAATGAATGGCACAGCACAGGAGAGCGAACCCCTCGGGACAGGACTCAGCAGTTTACACTTGTTTACAAGAAAAGAACCACAGTTTTGAGGACCAGGACGAACACATTCTAGACAGGGAGGACGGATGGCTCAAAAGAGAAGTCAAAGAGGCTATACGTTAAACTGGAACAACCCTCTCTGAAAGGGGGGGGGGGTTACAGCATAATTTGTCTGTTAGTTATGCTGCCATAACATCAATGCCTCAGCAGATACCCCGACACGCCACTCTGGCCAAGTTCAGGGAAGGGGGAGGTGGCCGTATGAGGGATGTCACGTTCAGAGTGTGCTGAAAGAATTTGTGCTTTGAATGGATGTCACCACTTGTCCTCTTTCAGAAAGAGGCATGGCACTACTATGGGGATTAATAATGAGACGTCTCCATCTGGCGGCAGAACTGAAGACGCTATCCAAATGAACAGCAAATACTAATGCAACTCAACGGAGCCATGTGCATTGCTAAATTTATGTACATAGACATTTACACTTTCTGATGAATGAAGAAAATGAGAGAGAGAGAGAGAGAGAGAGAGAGAGAGAGAGAGAGAGAGAGAGAGAGAGAGCGAGAAGGTTGGATGATGTGGGGATAGTGAATCAGGAAGTGCCGTGGATTAGCAAGGAGGAAGTGAGGGCAGCTATGAAGAGGATGAAGAGTCGAAAGGTGGTTGGTCCAGATGACATACCTGTGGAGGCATGGAGGTGTTTAGGAGAGATGGCGATGGAGTTTTTAACTGGAATGTTTAACACAATCTTGAAAAGTGAGAGGATGCCTTAGGAGTGGAGAAGAAGCATACTGGTACTGGTTTTCAAGAATAAAGGCTTTGTGCAGAACTGTAGCAACTACAGAGTTATGAAGTTGATCAGCCACAGCATGAAGATATGGGAGAGAAATAGAAGCTAGGTTAAGAGGAAGAGGTGACGATTAGCAAGCAGCAGTATGGTTCCATGCCACGAAAGAGCACTACAGATGTGATGTTTGCTTTGAGAATGTTGATGGAGAAGTATAGAGACAGTCAGAAGGAGTTACATTGTGTCTTTGTGGATTTAGAGAAAGTATATGACAGGGTGCCAAGAGAGGAGGTGTGGTATTGTATGAGGAAGTTGGGAGTGGCAGGGAAGTATTTAAGAGTGGTACAGGATATGTAGGAGGGTAGTGTGACACCGGTAAGGTGTGCGGTTGGAATGACAGATGGGTTCAAAGTGGAGGTGGGATTACATCAAGGATCGGCTCTGAGCCCTTTCTTGTTTGCACTGGTGATGGACAGGTTGACAGACGAGATCAGGCAGGAGTCTCTGGACTATGATGTCTGTGGATGACATTATGATCTGTAGCGAGAGTAGGAAGCAGGTTGAGGAGAGCCTGGAGGAAGTGAGGGTATGCACTCGAGAGAAGAGAAATGAAAGTCAGTAGGATCAAGATGGAATACATATGTGTTAATGAGAGGGAGGACAGTGGAATGGTGAGGATGCAAGGAGTAGAGGTGACAAAGGCATATGAGTTTAAATACTTGGGGTCAACTGTTCAAAGTAACAGGGAGTGCGGAAGAGTTTTGAAGAAGAGATTGCAGGCAGGGTGGAGTGGGTGGAGAAGAGTGTAAGGAGTGATTTGCGACAGAAGGGTATCAGGAAGATTTACAAGATGGTTGTGAGACCAGCTATGTTATATGGTTTGGAGTGGCACTGATTAAATGACAGGAGGCGGAGCTGGAGGCGGCAGAGTTGAAGATGCTAAGATTTTCATTAGAAGTGACGAAGAAGGACGAGATTAGGAACAAGTATATTAGAGGGACAGCTCAGGTTGGACAGTTTGGAGACAAGGCAAGAGAGGCAAGATTGAGATGGTTTGGACATGTGTGGAGGAGAGATGCTGGGTATACTGGGAGAAGGATGCTGAATATGAAGCTGCCAGGGAAGAGGAAAAGAGGAAGGCCAAAGAGGAGGTTTATGGATGCGGTGAGAGAGGACATGCAGGTGGCTGGTGTGACAGAGGAAGATGCAAATGACAGGAAGAGATGAAAATGGATGATCTGCTGTGGCGACCCGTAACAGGAGCAGCCCAAGGTAGTAGCAGTAGTAGTAGTAGTAGAAGACATTTACACTTACTACAATTTTCCCTATCAGTCCTCTCTAGCTTCTCTCACTAAATCAATTATATTTTAGCATTGTAATGGTTTGATGTTGCCCATATAATTAAATTATAATAATTGTGTCTTGAGATAAAAAAAAAAACAACCCTCTTCTGTTTTGCTTGTGATTGGCTATTTGTTAAAACCACCACCCCTTTTTAGGTGAATATTCTCACAGAAAATTCTTAGTTTATATAACTCCCCGTTCAAAAATGATTTCTCTGTGGCTGCCAAAGTTGGGCTTTATGCATGTATTTGGACTGCATTTATATAGTATGTAGTTTGTTGTTGGTTGGATCACAAAGTAACAATGGTCATGTTCAGAGTTTTCTGTTTGGTCCAGGAGTAACCAGCCAAATGGGAAAAGTGGCCCAAAGGTATGTTCCCCTGGAGAAAATGTTGGCCAGATTTGGTAAATTTGGTATTCTCTCAGATGTTATTCAAGCATGCACACAAGGATGCACATAACACAACATGAGCAAGCCGCATGTGCAATATGTCACCATATTGCACACTGCTGTGGACATAAAACAATGAAGATGACACCATGTCGACTGAAGGATGTATTCATCAATCAGGACAGGAATGTAAGCACACAGTTTTACCTTATTAGTTTGACTATTTCATTGAATACTGTCTTTCCTCAAATAGTGGCCAGGGGCCTTCATTTACCTCAACTTCAGAAGGTACCAGGCCTTTATTGACGGTAGGGCCGGCAATATATCAATATTATATTGATATCGTGATATGAGACACGATATTGTCTGGGAGTTTGAATATCTTAATATCATGATATGGCATAAGTGTAGTCTTTTCCTGGTTTTAACGGCTGAATTACAGTAAAGTGATGTAATTTTCTGAATGTACCAGACTGTTCCAGGTGTTCTATTACTTACCTTTACCCATTTAGTTATTATGTAGGCATCACTGATTATTTATCAAAAATCTGATTGTGTAAATGTTTTGTGAAAGCACCAATAGTAATCTACTCCTGTATTTTCACAATGTGTGTCTGGTGTGTGGTGTGTGTCTGTGTGAGAGTCTATGAACGGCCAAACTAAAGCACTTGGGGCCTTGATTCTTTTTGGAGGTTATTGGGGATGATCAGGGGCACCTATAAAAAATAGCAGAAAATTAAATTAAAATTATGCATAATTATGCATAAATATGCAAAGTATGCATTTTTCTAAAAATGGCTAAAAACCACTTTTCTCGGCATTTCAGATGATTCTGAGCATCTTTGATTTTTTCACCTATATATAAAAAAAATCTGGGACTTAGAAATGTTTTGGCATTATGCAAAATATACATTTTTGCAAAAATGCACTTATGATCCTCATTTTTTTGGAGGTGGTAGGTATTGTTCCAGAGAGGACCAGAAAAATAGCAGAAAATTAAAATAATTATAATAATTATGCATAATTATGCAAAATATGCATTTTCTAAAAATGGCTAAAAACCACTTTTCTCAGCATTTCAGATGATTCTGAGCATTTGGGGGGAGGGAGTTGGAGTGGGGGGGGGGTTTTAGGGGCAGGGGGAAGGCGGTTAGCTGGCAGGATGAAGAGGAAGGAGATTTAGACGGGTGGATAACCAAACCGCTACATTGTAGCGGGGTTCTTCTAGTCCCTACAATATAGTCACAATATTGATAGAGGTATTTGATCCAAAAATATTGTGATATTTAATTTTGTCCATGTCACCCAGCTCTAATTGGAGGCAGGATTTTATTATAAGGGGGCCTTTATTTCTAATTCCCTCTGTTTGATAAATATATTTTCTCATACTTAAGTACAAAGCCTCCTTGCTTTCTGATCTGCTTCCATTTACTGTTTGTTGTTACTGCATTATGCTGCTAATAACAAACTATTGTGGAAGAAATGTTTCTTTTTTGTTATAATCAAGGGTTTTCTTCAGACAAGGAGGCACTGAGTTTCTGAGTGCCCGCTTTACATAGCTGCTTACTTAATTTGAGCTTTAATGAGTTATCTGTCACTTGCTAATTACTCCCTGAAGGATTCTTCCTTTCTCACCCTGTGAGATAATCGCCCTTTCTAGATGCAAAGAAGACTGGTGTGTGTCCCACTCGGTGAGACACATCACTCTTTCTATATGCTAACTATTCTTGTTTATGCAAAGAAGACTAGTCCATGTCCCAGGCCAAACCCAATAGTATTCAATGCTAATTCATTTACATTGTTTTCACCTTGCTGTTGGTGCTAGAAAGTCTTTATCATGCTATTGTGAATGGAACCGATACAACCCTGTGATTTTAAAACAACATCCTATGTGTATTGCTATTCCCTGTATAAAAAGAATTGCTTCTTTACATTCGCAGAGCTAGTCCATCTGAACAACTATAGCTACACCGCCGGTCTTTCTTGCCTGCAATTGCAAGATTAAAGCGAACTGAACTTTTCACTTTACAAGTGCCGACTTTGAGAATTTATTTTACTGTAGGAAAAGTCTCCCAAACTATGTGTGTCCCTGAGTAATTCAACTCTGAAAGCCTTCAGTCAAGCTCCAAGCTAACTTTCTTCCTCCCACTTCCAGCTAGCTGTGCTCTCCTCTTGTCAGCTAACAGCAGCTCACTCTTCTGTTTTGTTCCAGTACCTGATTCTTTTCAGGTCAGTGTCTAATTGCCTTGCAGCTTTCTCTGCTGAATTTTCCTCTGCATACTGCAAAACTCTCTCTTTGAATTTGACATCAAATTTCCATCTTTAGTGCCATGCTGCTCAAATTCGCTCTCCCCCACCCCTACACTGTGTAGGGGTGGACGGTTCGATCCCAAATATCAATACTACAGATACTACATCTCGTTTTTGAAGATCGATTCTAGTGTCAATAAGATCAATACCAGTTTATATTTCAGTTACTGTCTTCTATGTTGTACCTATTTCCTCAAAGAGTAGAACTGTCTGTTCAAACAATGTTCCGTTGTCATGAACACATCTTAGCGCATGCACTCTATATGCTTTTCCACTGCTGTTGTTCTTTCGTGTGCACTCAAATAACGAACATATGCATTGCGTTCTGGCGCCAATTGCTAGGTTTTAGTCTCATGACTTTTGGCCTGTGGTTTTACTTCCGGTAAATCACCTGGTGGTCAACAAAGTGGCCGCAGGTGATGCAGGACACCATGCTGCCTTCTCTGAGTATTACAGGCATTTAGAAGCCAGTGTTCATCAAAGATACCTCAATAAAATTAGAGTATGTGATGAAATATACCCTTACACATTGAAACTGAAAGATTTCTCATTCGAAGTGAAGGATTATCCATCTGTTGAGTTTCCAGACATTTCCAACTTCTTGATTCTGCAAACGTCGCTCTACTCAGCGAAACAAATTAAACCGTTCAAGAACATGGAAGCATACAACTTCTTTGTGAGAGGACAGGTGAAAGAAGATGAGTGGAAGAGCAATCATTCCACATTCAACCTGACAGCGAAAAAGCACAGCTGTAGAGCAACCATGGTAATGGTACATTTAACACTGAACTGTTGTCCAGCAACATGTTTCATCAAATTAGTGTTTAGAAATGAAGTGATGGCTAAGATATTTTGTGTGCAAACTCCAGTAACATTTTTAAGAAGTGGGATTTACTGCTTGGACAGAATCGTGAGTGCAGATCAACACAAACACTAAGACAACTTATGCAACATAGCGCAACTGACTGAAAGCACGAATAAACACGTTTGATCGTAAGCGTAAACTCTGGAAAATATAATAACAGCAACGAAATCTGAGTAAAGGCTCTAAGCAAAGGTTAAGGGGGAATTATAAATTATTTTATATACATTTTCCAGACATTTCACAAAGTGGTCACTACATACTCAAGCATGTTCTGACTTGGGTCCATTTGACTCCAAAGACAGGTCTCTAAGCCACTGATTACAGTGTCTTAAAGAAAAATGCTTAACTCGTTCACCGTTATGAAAACTACCTTCGGTACTCTGAAAAACCTTTTACCTCTTTCTCGATTTGAAAAGTTTGAACAACCCAAAACCCAGCACACATATGGCAATTTTCATCTCTACCAATGTTCTATCACTAGTGCTTACTTGTATCACAGCTGGTTGACCACCAAGTGTTTTTCGCAAGCCCAGATGAAACAGAACTGACGTCACGTGAAACCCAGCAATCCACCACATGCATGCAGTGATGGCAGAACGAAAGAGGAGCATCGTGTGGAGCTATTTTACAGATCTCAACGAAAACGTCGTGGACTGCCATGTATGTAGGGAGACTGTTCGCTACTGTGGCGACACCACCAATTTGTTTAAACACATGATAAAAGACAAGAAAGAGAACTCTAAGCTACAAGAGAAAAGAAGGGAAGATGATGGAATTTTCTCAGACAGACCCCGACAGACAGAATTCACTGGCATTCTTTTCAGAGAGGCAAGGAATATCCAAGTATATATAGGAGCGAAATTAATATTTTAGTCAAACTGGATCTTCAGCATTGGTTAATGTTACATTTTCAAACTGTAATTGGTCATCATTAGCTGTTACTTTAACAGACTGATTAAATATAGACAATATTCAGACATTCAAATAATATATTCAGCCCATTGGAACTTATCTAAATTGATTATTTTAATGGAGTTTACAAAATTACACCTCAAACCTGAAATATGAAAACGGCTGAATATAATAACATTTCTGTGTAACTGTGAAAGTTGGGCTACAAGAGTCCTATATTTAGGCTACTTGTAGTGTGTTATAGGCTGTATACCCAATTGTTTTATTATTTTACCAGGTGATTCCCCAAGAGCTCTGGATATTACAAGAAGGCTTGCAGAAATTATTGTAAAGGACCTTCAACCTCTGTGGTGGAAGATGATGGTTTTATGAATTTTGTTAAGACACTTGATCCACGCTACAAGATTCCAAGTAGGAAAAGTTTAATGGAGGGAACATAGCAGCAACGTATGAAGAATGCTGCTCAAAAGTGGAGAAAAATGTCTGGATGGTGCAAACAGTGTTGTACTCACAACAGACACGAGACATCAAAAGCCACAGAGGATTATTTAACTGTCTTACACCAGGTTATTGATGAGAACTGGCAAATGCAAACATATGTCCTAGACACCTGTAGTTTCTAAGGACAACACAGCACTAACAACATTTGCTCAGAATTAAAAAGAATCACTGGTGAATGGGCATAACTGACAAAGTTCAGGCTGTAGTCACAGACAATGATGCTGCTGCAGTTTACAAAGCTGGTTGGGTGCATTATCCATGATTTGCACATACTTTAAATTTAGCGGTAAAAGACTACATTAAGGCTCTTCCTGATTTACTTCACATTCAGCAGAGATGCAGAGCTACTTTCTTTCACCACAGCACAAGAGCAGCAGAGAGGCTCAAAGAAATTCAGAAACAGCTGACGTTTCCAGAACACAAACTGATACAATCAGTTGAAACAAACAAGGTGGAATTCTGTATTCTATATGTTGGAGAGACTTCTACATGTTGGAGAGACTATGTGAGCAGAAGGAAGCTGCTACCAAAGTCCACTGTCTTCTTGGAAAGAGTTCACTGTGTTTATGTGAGGAAGATTGGTCCATGATCAGTCTCTCCATTGATGCCCTGAGACCCTTTGAAGAAGTGACGAGAGATGACTGAAAAACACGTTTTAGTTTCAAAAGTGATTCCCCTGATTTCACCACTTCCTGAAAGCAACTGCATCTTATAAGCGCAACGGTAGCAAGCTAGCTGGTGAGCTGTCAGTGCAATGCCACGTTGTTTCAAAAGTATTGAAACCTTTTATGGTCTTGCTGTCAGCACCTTCCTGGACACAAGATTTAAAAACCTTGGGTCCTGCTACATAGCAAATGTTGAACCCATGAAAGGGTGACTCATCACTGAAATGCAGTTAGTGAACCAGACCTCAGCCACTTCAGTGTCAGCTCCTGAACCTACCTCAAGCTCTGCCTCAAGCTCTGCTGCAACAATGGCTCCGACTAACTCGAGCTTCCCTGCAGGGGCTGCTGCATCCCCACCTGCAGCAAAAGGTGAGATATGGGCAGAGTTTGACACTCAAGTGCTTGCATCCCAGCAGCATCGCAGGACTGGCACTGATGTCTTAATTGAAGACGAGTAGAAGAGAAGGTAATTTCACGGGATCAAGACCCACTACTTTGGGTGGAAAAAGAATTGAGAAAATATTCCCCTCTCTGAGCAGGGTTGCCAAGAAATACCTGGGAGTCATTGCATCATCTGTACCTGCAGAAAGAATTTTCTTGAAGACAGGCCCGTTAGTAAGCCAAAGAAAAAGTGCAATGAAAGGGGAAAATGTAAATATGTTATTGTTTCTGAACAAAAACCTCTAACTCAGTGGTTCTCAACAGGGGGCCTGGGGCCCAAAAGGGGGCCTTGGGGAATATTTTCTTGAACACGGGATGGCCTTGAAGGTAAAAAGGTTGAGAACCATTGAAGGAAAGAAGAATGGTTGAGGGTAGTTTGTGCTTTTTTTTTAGTTATTTGGACTTTGCTTATTTATAAAAGTTGTTAAAGTTTTAAACATTTATTGTTCTCCACAAATAATTGTGTGCACTATGTTTATTCAAAAAACATTTTTTAATGTTTTCTTTTTGTTATTTGACTTTAAAAACTGTCCTGTGTTTTAACATGTGAATAAGTAATTAACAGTGGAAAGGAAAAAAAACTGGCTTCATTTATGTAGCACTTTTTTCTCTTTTTTTTTTTACAATCATCATTATCAGTTCTGTAACCTGTGGAGGTCGTAGGAGCACAGCTGATGCCTCTACAATGGTTGGGTCATCATTGTGTTTCAGTAGGGGGAGTACCTGGTGGTTCCTATCTCCTCTCCAGGTATGGATGGCCGTTGGTTCACAGAGGAACTCATCTGCCCTTTGACAGGTTTTGTTTTTAGTCCTGCTGGGTGTCCACACACCCTCCTCACAACAACACAAGGGTTGAAGTGGGGGTGCCGGTTTAGTTACCGACGACCCAACGGTTGCAGTTTAACGTCGTACCCAGGATGACGTTTTTTTACAAAGTGCTACATAAATGAACGAAGCTATTTTTTTTATTATTTGCTTACTACATACATGTTTCAGTTGGGAATCAAACCCGGGTCTCGCAGTTGGCAGGTAGAAATCACCTTACAATGATTGCTGACCTTTGGCAAATCATTTAGTAGTCATGAAAAAGTATTCAGACTTTGCCTAGTGACGATGCATTCACCTCATAAAATCATGACACACTGCTCTCCCCTACATGAAAGTACATAAGCCGCTTTTAATGATAAAAAGTATCCGTGCTGATATTGACGATTCTGTCCCTGTATTACTTGGTATCGGATTAAAACCAAATTTTGCGGTATCGCGGTGCTGTTGTAGAAAATTCAGTCACTTGCACGGGTCCCGTATAGTACTGGAAATGTAGCTACTGCTATCTTGTGGCATTTGTACGTTACTACACATTGTATAACAGGCACCAAGAGTTGATCCACCTTTGTTCTATCCACAGTCTGTATTTGGGGCCGCCCTTTAATTAATTGTTAAAGGGCGGCCCCTTTAACACGGTTGTGGTTATCTTCGGTACTCAGCCTGCAGCCTCGTACCTACGACCGAATCACAGCCGTGCTGATATTCAGTATAACAGCACTCCCTCTCATGTGATATTGCTTTTATACAACAGTTCTACAATCGCCATTTATTAGTTAACAGTAAAAAGCAACAACAGATTATGATTTGTTTGTTTATTTAATGATTTATTTAGCTCCGCCAATAAATAGTTCCACAACTGCGCTCTTGAACTTGAACCGTTGCCATGCAACCTGAACACAAACATTTTCCTGCACAGCTTGCTACTTTGTATAGGTCTACACACGTTACTGCTGGCTAGCTACTTTGTATCATGTACATTAATGTGGACGTTTCCATTTATTGTGCAACCAGCGAAATAAAAGTCTGTTGACACTGACAGTCGCTTGAGTGGCATGTGTGATTCCGATGAGCAATCAGACGACCATTCATAATTTAACTCAAATGGTATTTGTGGAAATATATCCATCTTTGCCGTGCAAGTTTGTTACAATCTGATATTGATAACGACTGTTAATATAGCCTAAGTAATGGTTATTAATAGAACACCTGTGCGGCGGAGTGATACCTATAGTTACAAGTCCCAGTGCTGTTATACTGAATATCAGCACTCATGGAATGCCTCTTGTCCAATCAAATGACTTGGTTGGAACTAACTGTTGTATAATGTTTAATTACTTTGTGGAAAAAAAGATACAGACCTGCCGCTCCCTGAACGCTCCTAAAACTGCATACATTTGCATTAAAATGGGTTTTAGATCAATTGCACAAAAAAAAAAGAAGCTATGATAAACGACCATGAGTGGTTAAAATGACGTGTGTAATTTGCACGCCATCGTGCGCGTAATGTCACGTGTTTTTTGCGTAATTTCCTTCACAACATCCAGTTCTTCTTTGACATTTCACATTTCATTGGCATTGTTACGTTTGTTAGATTAGCAATATGTGTTTTCCGTTTTGTTTTCAGGTAATATTTCCAACATGTCTGGGTACAGTCCCCGTTTCAGACACACCACGACTACCACCGAGGCGTTGCAGTATTTACAGGCGTTGGACACCGGCAATTTTAAATTGTTTGAAAAATAGTATTAAGGTTGTTAAAATGTTAATTTTGGTGTCAGTCATTTCTTAACAGACATACTAACATATGCAATGCATTAATATCTCAACTGGGTATTTATCTTGATAGAATATAGAGTTAAAAAACCGTGGTGGTCAAAACGACCACCCACGGTCGTTCGTTTTAGTAGTTTTGACGTTCCGGTCGTTGTTTGGGACTGTTTAAATGGTTATTTTCCAGTTCCTCTTTTTTTTTTTTTTTTTTTACATTTCACGTTTTATATGCCATGTCTCTCTGAAGTTTAAATTGTTTAAAAATAGTATTATAGTTGTTAAAATGTAAATTTTGGTGCCAGTCATTTCCAAACAGACACACTAACATACACAATGCATTAATATCTTGTTTGGGTATTTATCTTGACAGAATATAGAGTTTAAAAACCGGCAATCAATTTGACCGCCCATGGTCGTTTTTGGTAGGAGTGAAATCCCGGTCGTTTATGTTGACTGTAGAAGTGAAACAAATGCATCAAAAGCAAAGAAACATAAGACTGACCGTAATATAGAGGAGAAAACAAAAGAACACAAAGAAAGAAATCAGGTAAATATCGGTGAGACTTTTTCTCAGTGGAGAAAGCTGCAGTCAGAGAGGGGATTTTGTACCAACACAGAGGCATGAGAATATCTGAATGACATTTTACACTTGTTTCACACAGTCAGACTATCGGTGGAGGTAATGCACCATATTTGCCAATTAAAAGAAGACCAAAAACCAGTGTCAACAATACAACTTTCAAGACATTCTAAAAAAGCTTTGCAAATGTTTTATGAAGTAGGAAATGCATTCAACATGTTTGTGAGACCTCAAGGACAAACACAATGTGGTGTGAGAAACTGAAGGTAAACAAAAGCACGTTGTTTACAAGAAAAACTCCAGTGGGTACCTTTAACAGTTTCAAGGCATATCTTTGGCCACTGGGAACTGTAATGGGAATTTGACATTATTTTGGCATGTTATAGAAATTATTAACAAAAATAACAACAAAAAAGAGATTAATTACAGTAATGAAAGTAACCATTAATTTTAGCGCTATTATAACACATTTTACCCCAATTAAAATAAAGACTTAAGGAACGTAAATGCTGGTGAATAGAAAACTCTTCTGAGCATTTGCAACATGACATGCAGACATACGTCAACTCAATGATAGACTGGCGTGAGAATTTCGTATTGAAATGAACAGGATTGTCCGTTATGCGTGTCAACCAATATCTTTGTGTTCTGGCCTTTAGGGTGGAGACTTATTTTGCCGGAGTCAATACTGGCAGAAAAATCTTTACAGCCTTGGGGCTAGGAAATAGTTGCACCATCTTAGAAGCTTAAAATGCGCTGTTCAAAAAGATTCAGAGAAAAACTCATGTCAAGCAGAGGATACTTGTATGTGCAAGTGCAAGGCTTAAAGGCTTTTAATGATCATTTCCATTTTTTTAATGTGCAAGACTTGCACAGCCTTGCACAATTTTAAGGTGCAAGACTTGCACCTTAAAAATGTACAAGGCTGTAAACCTAAAAACATATATAAACACAACAGTCTTAATACACACCTCTACAGTTTGAATCACAGGTGTGTAATCTGTTTAACTTCTTGGAACTTCAACATTATTTTACATTCCAAGAGAGTTGAATCAGTTCATCTGGACAAAAAATTTATTGACAGAAACGTCTCATCGGTCATCTAAGTGACCTCTTTGGTCTAAACTTACTGCAGGTATCCTCATCCTTATAAATAATACAGTTGCATAACAACCGAAACCAATGATCAGTTTCATATGCAAATAGGCATGACCATTTACTAGAGTTTGGTCATGCTCATTTGCATACGAAACTGATTGTTGGTTTCAGTCGTTTGCAACTGTATTGTTTATAAGGGCGGGGATAACTTCAGTCAGTTTAGACTGAAGAGGTCACTTAGATCAGTGTTTCCCAACCCAGTCCTCAAGGAACCCCTATCCAGCAGATTTTCTTTGCAATCCTGAATAGGTACCTGTTTGTAGTTATTCAACCAATCAGCAATTAATTATGTCAGACATTGCACACCTTGCATAATTAAGTGCTGTGAGATGATTGGTTGAGTATGTACAAGCAGGGATACCTATACAGGATTACAATGGAAATCTGAAGGATAGGGGTTCCTTAAGGACTGGGTTGGGAAACGCTGACTTAGATGACTGATGAAATGTTTCTGTCAATAAACGTTATGTCCAGATGAGCTGATTCGACTTTCTTTGATTTTCTTACCTGGATTATTGAGCATGCATAAAGACATTTTAAATAGTCCCTGAACCCATGATTTTTGAAAGACGCGCAACAGAAAGTTGAAATTCACTGAGTCACCAATTTCAATTTGGAGAGGAACACATTTTGTGTTTGTATCTAGAGCCCCGCCTGTAGAAGAGGTTTGGCTGATGTTAAACAACACTGCACTCCTCATTGTTAAAAATTTAATTAGATTATGCATAATTTTGCTAATAAGGTCAGACTCTAAAATGAAGTTCTCACCTTCTCCTGAGAAGTACTGGGGTGTTGCAGGGCTCTCCAAAGAACCTCCTCTGGTTTAAGGGGGCAGTTGGTGGCCGCCTATTTACTGCTATTTCCCATGGTCGCATTGGTGACGTCGTGCAGACGTGTCACACTCTGGGAAAGGAAACCTTATGGTGGAGGCACTTGTGTTTTGCCTCTGATTGTCTTGACCCTGTAAAGATATATCAATCCAAAAATTACAACCCTGCATTTTACGGAGCTGCATGTAGAAATTGCCTACATCAAAGGAGGCAAACAATCGTAGATGATACAGGATGACTGGGTCAAAGACATGTCGCAGTGCTGAGCTCCATCTATCTGTGCGCAAAGAATATAAAAACATTAAGTATAGAATAAAATACATAGTTTTAAAATACATAGTACATCAGTCAGCGATGGAATAACCTATTTTCCAAAACAGGGGTCGCTGTAGCTTGCGTGAACAAAAACATGGGAAGCCATGTGCTCAAGAAACAAAGCAACAACAAAGGATGTGGCGGTTGATCAACAAGACTGCTTGCTAATAAATGCGACTTTCGAGCCACGGTGCCATTATTCGGTTTCACGCAATATGAGAGTCGTGCAGACTTCACTATGGAACGGAGAAACGTTCATGTTGCAAACACCATTAGTTTGTTATCACCCGCTTGAACCCGATGCCCCCTCTCGAAGTGGTTGAGCTAGCTAACATGCTAGTCTGGCTAAGCTAGCTACCGTGTTGTCCAACAAAGACCTGCTCAGCGTTGTACGCGACCATCCAACGGAGTTGGGTTTCATCAGTATGTGACCATATTTAATACGTGATCAAACTGAACCAAGTATAACCACACATACTCACGAATGACTTAAAGTTAGCCTAACCTAACAGCACAGAGCTCAGAGCTTACTTTCTTGGCTGCTACTTTGATTGTTCAATGACACGGGGGAAATGGCAGGTGTTTCGGCTTCATGAACGTCGAGTCCCATCAAGTTATCCTTGTATGCAGACGCGTCGGGGTTTTCAAGTGGCTGGAAAACGGTTGGTAAGACAACCGAACCGTTAACTGTTAGTCGGAAGGTATTCCCCCCCGAGAGGGATTTAAACGATATATCCCAGACTATGCCGATGTTAGCGTTAGCTACCTAGCGTTAGCTTAGCGTTGTCTGTTTTCTACTTAGCCAGCCACCACTAGTTTTTTTTTGTCCTACCGCGGAGGGAATCTCCATAAACGGCTCAGTCAGTTAGCTTTCAGATCGTAGTCGTGAACGGAATTTATAAAGCTCGAACGCAACTGACGCGTTCACCAGCCAGTAAGGTTACAGTTTGTATTGTAATCACAACATTCCTTACACGTTCCTTGAACTGCATTGTTATGGTGAAGCCACGCCTTTCCCACCCCGAACCAACAAATGTGCACCAATGGTGAACGGGAAAAGGTTCCGATGTTATTTTGTCAAGAAAGTATCAAAACAAACCATACAACTGGTTACGCGTGTTTACACATTAGTCTTTCTCGACAAAGACAAGACAATTTCAATTGAGAAAAAAAATTCAGTTATTTCTTTTTCCAGTAACGGTCAAAGCCGCGACGACCAAGCAGTAACAAATGACCATGTTGTGAATTGTGAGACTGGAGCTGTGGCTTTAAGTGTCTCTCCTAAGACAATAGTTTAGGTGTAGGTGTAGATTTACTCGTGAAACACATAGACTCAAGAAGACAGGAAAACCAGCGAAACTGTTTCTAACTCATTTATAATATTTTATGTACAAAACCAAATAAGATTCATTCGACAATACAACACGCCGGCGCTCTCACAAGCACATGCTCTGCCTATGATGAGCAAATATTTTGGGGGAGCTATTCCGGCTTCCGCCAATTCAACACGCAGCGACTGCAAGATGCATACCTTGTGTGAATGACCACAGTCTGATTTGACTCAGGCCAGAATGTTCAACTATAAACGAGACAACCGATTATGTAATAACTGCACTTACGCTATCCAGTCGTCTACAGCATCAAAAGTCAAAACCTCTGTCATCAGTTACTCTGGAAAAAAATGTTTCAGTTATGACTTTGTCATATGCATGTAGGCTGGCGTTAGATACAATACATGCATACATTTTTTATTTTATTTACTTTGTACTAGATAATTATCAGTCTTCATAGGCCTGCCTAGACGTGTGAGGCCCGATTCTGTCCAGTAAGAGTTAATAAATAATGTCTTCACCGATTCGATTATCCCACTACGAGGAAACAGTGCGGATCTTTAGCATTATACGTGATTGCCAAAACCATGGATCCACATCGCAGATGGACTGAGGAGAGCAGCCGTGCTTTGCAGCTATCGCTAAATGTAAACATTACAACATCGCACAAGCAGCAAAACAAGGAGGGGCTGGAGGTTGAGCTGGATGACAGCCCGCGCACCCCGAAAATCTAATAACCAGTTTAACCATCACCCATGACAGACAGGCGCCGCAGATCTCCCGAGTCCCGTCAAGCCAAACCAAAAGAAAAAAAGAAAAAAAAGTTACCTGATTGTTAATATGCAAGCATCTGATCGCTGATAATTCCTTGTAATCCTCACATCTCGTTAAGCTAAGTGCGGCATCCTATCGTCAGCTGTTCCCGTATGGAACATTCCGTGGATTTCACCACTGATGTAAAAAGGTACCTGGCATTAGATCCTTTTTTGATAAAACACGTTCTGCAGGAGTACAGCTGTTCATTGTGGACTTGAATCCGCCCTCTTACTTCAGTTATATCCGATTTTTTTGTTCCTTACATGGCAGCCCAGCCCAGCGGTTGTTGGAGGTTTCTGCAGGTTCCCTGTAATACCCCCCCCCATTTCTGCATATTTTGAGAGCGCACTGTATCCTGCCATTTTTACCGTAATGCACAGATAAAATGTGACATTCTATCTCAAAAAGTCGAGACTCGATGATCAAGTAAGATATATATATATATATATATATATATATATATATATATATATATATATATATATATATATATATATATGTGTGTGTGTGTGATTATTTGTGAAAAAAAACATTAGCAGCTGATGGGTGCGAGACGCACGAAACAAGCCTGTACTGCCATGCATTAAAACATGTTTTTTCCTGTATCCGTGTTTATATATATATATATATACACACACACACACACATATATAGCGTTTTTTTTTCTGAAACCGTCAATGGTGTTATAAGTGATCAGCTAATGAGGAGCGGAATGTCAACACAGATACAGGAAAAAACAACTTTTAAAAAAACTGCATTAAAACTTTTTTCCTGTATCTGTATATATATATGTGTGTGTGTGTGTGTGTGTGTGTGTGTGTGTGTGTGTGTGTATGTATATGTATATGTGTGTATATATATATGTATATATGTATATGTGTATGTATGTGTGTTTGTGTGTATAAATATATGTATATATATGTGTGTATGCGTGTGTATGTATGTATGTATGTATATATATACGTATATATATATGTGTGTGTGTGTGTGTGTGTGTGTGTGTATATGTATATACACTACCGTTCAAAAGTTTGGGATCACCCAAACAATTTTGTGTTTTCCATGAAAAGTCACACTTATTCACCACCATATGTTGTGAAATGAATAGAAAATAGAGTCAAGACATTGACAAGGTTAGAAATAATGATTTGTATTTGAAATAAGATTTTTTTTACATCAAACTTTGCTTTCGTCAAAGAATCCTCCATTTGCAGCAATTACAGCATTGCAGACCTTTGGCATTCTAGCTGTTAATTTGTTGAGGTAATCTGGAGAAATTGCACCCCACGCTTCCAGAAGCAGCTCCCACAAGTTGGATTGGTTGGATGGGCACTTCTTTGAGCAGATTGAGTTTCTGGAGCATCACATTTGTGGGGTCAATTAAACGCTCAAAATGGCCAGAAAAAGAGAACTTTCATCTGAAACTCGACAGGCTCTAACCAGAGTAGAAAAAGAAGTGGGAGGCCGCGTTGCACAACTGAGCAAGAAGATAAGTACATTAGAGTCTCTAGTTTGAGAAACAGACGCCTCACAGGTCCCCAACTGGCATCTTCATTAAATAGTACCTGTTAGAGCCTGTTTGTGCTGTCCTCTGAAGGGAGTAGTACACACCGGTGTAGGAAATCTTCAATTTCTTAGCAATTTCTCGCATGGAATAGCCTTCATTTCTAAGAACAAGAATAGACTGTCGAGTTTCAGATGAAAGTTCTCTTTTTCTGGCCATTTTGAGCGTTTAATTGACCCCACAAATGTGATGCTCCAGAAACTCAATCTGCTCAAAGAAGTGCCCATCCAACCAATCCAACTTGTGGGAGCTGCTTCTGGAAGCGTGGGGTGCAATTTCTCCAGATTACCTCAACAAATTAACAGCTAGAATGCCAAAGGTCTGCAATGCTGTAATTGCTGCAAATGGAGGATTCTTTGACGAAAGCAAAGTTTGATGTAAAAAAAATCTTATTTCAAATACAAATCATTATTTCTAACCTTGTCAATGTCTTGACTCTATTTTCTATTCATTTCACAACATATGGTGGTGAATAAGTGTGACTTTTCATGGAAAACACGAAATTGTTTGGGTGATCCCAAACTTTTGAACGGTAGTGTATATCCATCCACTATCCAAGCCACTTGTCCCAGTCGTAAAAGAAACACTCGGTAGGCAAAGTGCTCAACAAATAAGGAGCAAAATAATCCAGTGAGTCAAGTAAATTCTTTATGAGACAGCACAAGCCTGTTTCATGCCATAAGCAATCATCAGCTAGCTTGAACTGTCTCGTAAAGAAGTTACTTGACTCACTGGATTATGTATATATATGTATGTATATGTATATATGTCTATATATATATTCTGATTCTGATATATATGGGGGAGGCCCTTTGAACAGGAGCATAATGTGACAACCAACTGAAACTTTAAACCTTTTTTTCCATTGTATGTTTTTATGCATTTAGATTCCTCTCCTCTAGCTCCACAAGCATAAATTAGTAATGTGTATAGAACAAACACATTTTATGTGACAATATTTTACGAGGACCATAGTCTTTTTGAAAGACAAGCTGATGTTTTGTTCAATGATGTGATCAAGTGATGCTGATGCTTGGATACAACTGGCCTATTAGAGTTATAAATCACATCAGTATCTCATTCCTCTTCTGTTATCATATTACGTGGTGCACGGTCAGAGTGCTTGATTTATTATCTTGTTCTGGGTGTATAGGTGGCAGTGTAGCAAAACCATTGGCCTGTCATATCTATGATGCTGTCACTGCTTGCCATGTAACACCAATAAACACTGTTGATTTTAACTGGAGGAACAAAGTTCCCCAGTGGTTAGTGCAGTCGCCTCACAGCAAGAAGGTCCTGGGTTCAAGCCCTGGGGTAGTCCAACCTTGGTGGGTCATCCCGGGTTGTCCTCTGTGTGGAGTTTGCATGTTCTCCCTGTGTCTGTGTGGGTTTCCTCGCACAGTCCAAAGACATGTAAGTTAGGTGACTCGACCATACTAAATTGTCCCTAGGTATGAATGTGTGTGTGTGTGTGTGTGTGTGTGTGTGTGTGTGTGTGTGTGTGTGTGTGTGTGTGTGTGTGTGTGTGTGTGTGTGTGTGTGTGTGTGTGTGTGTGTGTGCGTGTCTGTCTGTCTGTCTGTCAGTCCTGTGATGGCCCTGTGGCCTGTCCAGGGTGTCTCCCCGCCTGCCGCCCAGTGACTGCTGGAATAGGCCTCAGCATCCCTGTGACCCTGAGAGCAGGATATGCGGTTCAGGCAATGGATGGATGGATGGATTTTAACTGGTAGCAGAAAGTCTGTTTTACCTTCTTAATTATACTACAAGATGAATCAAAGAAAGTTGAATCAGTTCATTGCAAAAATTCCCAAATCCACTGTGAATGGTACACATGGCCATTGTAACTCTAGTTAATGGTAATGCCAAAATGGTAACGCTGTATTGTTTATAAGGGTGGGGATATCGGCAGTCAGTTTAGACTGAAGAGGTCACTTAGATGAGTGATGAAACATATCTGTCAATGTATGTTATGTCCAGATGAACTGATTCAACTTTCTTTGATTTTCTTACCTGGATTATTGAGCATGATTCAAGACACTACAAGATGAAGTGAGCAGAAGTGTCAAAATCCTGAGGCCTATTATTCTGTTGACTAGAACTGGAACTTACTTAATGGGAAGTGGAACTGTGTAAACTGCCTCCATGTTCCTGCCCACTTTCCCACCCCTGTCATCACTGGCAAAATGGTATACTTACTGAGTCAGAAACCAAAGTCTACATGGATAAGATTAGAAAAGTGGTGTCTGAGCAAGTCCTCACCATGAATGTACCTTGGCTGCCTGTGTAGCTGGTGTTGGTATTGTCTGATTGTGCTTGTTAGTAAGGGGGCTAAGTGGAAGACCGTGTCACTTTATGACACAGCGTGTCATCCCTGGGAGTAAATGAAGTCTACCATGAACTCAAGTGGCCAAGTTTGTTTTTTTTTGCTGTTGTTGTTGATGATGTCATACGTTTTGGGGATGTTTGTTGCCAAGCATGTCACATGCTTTTTTCCTTGTATTTCTTCTCTGTATGTTCTTATTATGTGTTGAAGCCAAAACAACAAAAAAAAGCTTGAGTGTTAAATCATTCCACTTGAACCTGCATCTGTCTGTCCTCAGGGCATTTTATAAAAAACACAATTAGTAGAAGTAGTAGTATTAGTATTAGTATTAGTAGTGGTGGTAGTAGTATAAAGTTGATCAGCCGCAGAATAAAGATATGGCAAAGAGTAATAGAAGCCAGGTTAAGAGGAGAGGTGATGATTAGCGAGCAGCAGTATGGTTTCATGCCACGAAAGACCACCACAGATGTGATGTTTGCTTTGAGAATGTTGATGGAGAAGTATAGAGAAGGTCAGGAGGAGTTACACTGAGTCTTTGTAGATTTAGAGAAAGCATACGACAGGATGCCGAGAGAAAAGGTGTGGTATTGTATGAGGAAGTCTGGAGTTGCAGAGAAGTATGTAGGAGTGGTGCAGGATATGTGTGAGGGAAGTGTGACAATGGTGAAGTGTGCGGTTGGAATGACAGATGGGTTCAAGGTGGAGGTGGGATTACATCAAGGATCGGCTCTGAGCCCTTTCTTGTTTGCAATGGTGATGGACAGGTTGACGGACAAGATCAGGCAGGAGTCTCTATGGACGATGATGTTCACGGATGACATTGCGATCTGTAGTGAGAGTAGGGTGCAGGTTGAGGAGAGCCTGGAGAGGTAGAGGTATGCACTGGAGAGAAGAGGAATGAAAGTCAGTAGGAGCAAGACAAAATACATATGTGTGAATGAGAGGGAGGACAGCAGAATGGTCAGGATGCAAGGAGTGGAGGTGACGAAGGTATATGAGTTTAAATACTTGGAGTCAACTGTTCAAAGTAAAGAGGAGTGCAGGAGAGAGGTGAAGAAGAGAGTGCAGGCAGGGTGGAGTGGGTGGAGAAAAGTATCAGGAGTAATTTGCGACAGAAGGGTACCAGCAAGAGTTAAAGGGAAGGTTTACAAGATGGTTGTGAGACCAGCTATGTTATATGGTTTGGAGACAGTGGCACTGACGAAAAGACGAGAGGTGGAGCTGGAGGTGGCAGAGTTGAGGATGCTAAGATTTTCACTGGGAGTGATGAAGAAGGACAGGATTAGGAACGATTATATTGGGGGGACAGCTCAAGTTGGATGGTTTGGAGACAAAGCAAGAGAGGCAAGATTGAGATGGTTGGGACATGTGTGGAGCAGAGATCATGGATATATTGGGAGAAGGATACTGAATATCGAGCTGCCAGGGAGGAGGAAAAGAGGAAGGCCAAAGAGGAGGTTTATGGATGTGGTGAGGGAGGACATGCAGGTGGCTGGTGTGACAGAGGAAGATGCAAAAGACAGGAAGAAATCGAAACGGATGATCCGCTGTGGCGACCCCTAACGGGAGCAGCCGAAAGTAGTAGTAGTAGTAGTAGTAGTAGTAGTAGTAGTAGTAGTGTAGTAGTAGTAGTTGTTGTTGTTGTTGTTGTTGTTGTTGTTGTCTTAAAACCCCCTTTTAAACTAGCTTACTCGTTTTAACAACATTAACTGCATCATCTTCATCTTGTATTAATTCCTGCTGATGTATGCTCAGTTACTACGTGTGTGTTTTATTGCTGATTGCACTCATGTATTTTGCTGCTTTGTTTATTGTATTTGATGTATGGTGACCTTGAGTGTCATGAAAGGCGCCTTTAAATAAAATGCATTATATTATTATTATTATTGTTGTTGTTGTTGTTGTTGTTGTTGTTTTTTGTTGTTGTTGTTATTATTATTAGTTGTAGTAGTAGTAGTAGTGTAAAACAATGAAGAATTGTTTGGCCCCACATAATTTCATTGATTTTAACGAAATGGTTTGATGCGACAACTGAAACATTTCATTATGCTCAGGCTGTAATCCAAACAAACTAATTTTGAAACTGATCAGGAAAAAAAAATCAGTAGCTTCATTTGTAATGTGTTGTATATATGTCAAATATAAATGAAGCATAGATGATGTGGGGAATATCAAACAGTATTTTCAGACACCCCTCATATGTAAGACTCTACCTGTGGGAATGGAGACATGTACTGTATGTTTTATGTCACAGTTAAGAGATAGGCTATGTCGTACTAGTTTTGTATTGGGTCGAATATCTGATTGTGAATGAAGCCAGCGGACACTAGGGAAGAAAATCCTTTGTGCGGTTCCCCTTAATTATGAGGAGAACACAAGGTTGGGGGGGGGGGTTTGCTGGGAAGAGCTCATTAGTGAACTGGTAAGATCTGTGTTTGCTGAGAAGGGCACCAGTCCATTGCTTTGTTCTGAATAAAAACGTTTTAGACTGCCCATTCATCACTCTGCTTTTTATGAGTGTGAATCGGATAACTGCCGTTGATGCAACAACGGCAGAAATGAGCAAAAAAAAGTGCATCAGACCTTTCTGGGGTTTTTGGCATGGGGTCCTCTTTCCCCTAGGCTGGACACCGGTGACCTGTCATGGCATGCCGCCATGCAGTCTCGTTGAAGGGGCCGGTCAGCTAGTGATTGGATGAGCAGTTTGTTTAGATCTGCCTCTAATTATCACTGAGGCGGACAGCCGTTACGTCTTCCATTTCCATGGCCATTGGTGTGTGGGATGTATGTGGGATATGAGAGTACATTTGAAAAAAGGTGAGTAATATTTATTGTTCTGTTAGTCTGATCATGTTTGCCTTGTTTTGGTTTTTTTTTGTTCTTCACGCTGTTGTGTATTTTGACCGTGTTTTAGATTACACAGTCATTAAATATCTCGTTTCAGCGGCATTGATCTCGTGCAGTAATCAGTAAACAGCTTTGCTGTGGATTTTTTATTAGCACACACACACACACACACACACACACACACACACACACACACACACACACACACACACACACACACACACACACACACACACACACACACACACGTTTGTTTCTCAATGCTTGTGGAGACCCCTCATTGACTACACTCATTCCCTAGCCCTTAACCCTATCCCTAACCTTCATAAATACATGCCTAACCTTAACCTAATCCTAATTCTAACCTTAACCCTACACCCCAAGTCCTCACCTTAAAATAGTCCCTTTTCCTCATGGGGATCCATAAAATGTCCCCACAAGGTAGATAGCTTCTTGTTTTTCCATCCCAATGGGGACCAAATGTCCCCATTGGGATGGGAAAACAAGGGCGCACACACACACACACACACACACACACACACACACACACACACACACACACACACACACACACACACACACACACACAAAGGGAGGATGTTGTAGTACTGTGTTGTGGGCTGTGCCAATCTTGTTAATCATTAGTATTTACAGCCCGGAGACAGTGATTACCGGGCAGCAGCAACAGGCAAAGGTCTTCTCCAGGTGTCCCGTGGGGTGAAACACATCTCTGAAAGTCATCCGGTAAGTCTATTTCTGTTGCTTTTTATATTGGCTATACCTTTTATATCAGTCCGGTTGAAATTCGGTTACTTTCCTACATATATATTTCAAACCCTTTATTTTCTGTCGTGTCGTTTCTGCTGTTCAACCCCGTCTGCTTTTCAAGGAGTTCGCAAAACGGGGGGAAATGAACGCGTTTATGTCATCTGTGTGACAGAGGACATCCACAGGAAAATGACTTTGCACCTATTAAACAGTATATTGGTATCTGTATTGGTAGCCAGTTGTTGTCTGGAAGACCGGGCTGAGATTGTCCAATTTATCCTCCATTTTTTTTGTAGATTTTGTTCAATTTCTCGTAACGTCTTGTGTTTTCATTCGCCGTGGCAGAAATGGGGTGGATTGCGAGGAGCGTGCTGGTGGTGTGCCTTATAAAACATATCAGTGGTAAGTTTGGTTATGCAACTCGGCTATGCAATTTGTCCTTATGTCCATAAAAGCCCTTTCACCAACTCTCTTTGCATATTTCGACAGCAAACTCCAGTCCTGTGATCTCGAATATCATCGAGCGTTTGAGGGAAGACCTCCCTATAGGTGTGTATGGTTGCTGCTTGTGTGTAAGACGTTGGGAGAAAAAAAAGGTCAAATTTCGACTTTTATTTCACTTATTGGCTTAACCATGACTATACACGTCTGTTGTCCCCCCTGATGTTGCTCCCATAGGTGCTCATGCATTCAATATTATCGCAACGGATGCTGACAATGACGTGCTGTCTTATTCACTCGCTGGGCCCGATGCTGCCTACTTCAATGTTAATCCGGCCACTGGAGAAGTGTTCATTAAACTCCAGCTAGATCGTGAGGTATGGTCGTTTTTTGCACACGGCCACTTTCTTCTAAACTTTCTCAGGTTGCAACTGCACCAACCGAGCCATTGCGATGTCTTCAACTTGCTTCTGTTTCTTCTCAGAGGGAGATGGTCTTGTCGCCCATAGCAGCTGTTTCTGATGACTCGTACATGGTAAATGACACCACGCCTGTCTACTGGATTTTTCTTTTCTGTTTTCCCCATGATTTGGCCGTGTTCATAGAATATGGGGTCCGTCTGTGTGAGCGTTTGTGTGCGTTGTCTTTCAGAGTCAAAAAGAGATAACGGTGGTAGTCCTGGATGCCAACGACAACAAGCCCATATTTCAAGAATCTGCCTACAACGTGGCCGTCCCAGAAGTAAGTTGGGCATTTTTACATTGCTGAACAGTTTAATGATCCATCTGCCCGTGCGGCAGTGTAGAGTTACTCCGAGTTGCACGCTGGTTTATCGTAATGAAAGCTTTGTTTCCTTGGCAAGTGTGTTATTTCATATACAGGTGTTGACTTTCGTCACTCATGTTAACATTTGTGTAACATTCAGTGATCCCCATCGATGCTGGAGCATGTGTAAAATTAGAATATTCAAATCTTTTATCTCCATAAGTGACAGCAAAAAAAAAAAAAAGAAAAGAAAAGAAAGGAAATCCTATCAGTGTATCAGAACGTGTGTACATGTTGTGCATCAACAAAGGATTCCCCCCCCCCTCTTTACCGCGTTATTTGCAAGCTAATTGTCTTACAAATGCAAGAGAAATGCACCATATCGACCATATAGAAACTGTTCAGTGTAGAGATGAGGCGAACAGACCGAGTTTTGGGCAGGTTTGATCCCCTGGCATTTCGATTCACCTCGTACCTTAAGGCTTGGTAAGAAGAAGGCCCGGCTTTTTATAAACCCGCACAAAGTAAGAAATATGTCAGCATTTGATAAACAACACCAGGCAGGAATGAACCTGTATGATTCTGTGCCCCCCCCCCCACTTCCTTTCTCTCCCTATCTATTCATCAGAATACTGCTGTAGGAACGCGCCTGTTCACCGTAAGTGCCACAGACGCAGACACCGGGCTCGCTTCTCTTGTGAAATACAGCATCGATGAAGTGAGTGTTGTTACAAGAAGATTTTATTTCATGATTTCAACGCAATTTAATCGCAAGATTTTTTTATGAAAGCAACATTTGCATTACCCTTTTAGGTTATGCCGGCTGACGGAGTGGGTCTATTTAGCATCGCTGAGAGTAAAGGAGATGTCATATTAAGTGGAAATCTGAACTACACTGCGCTAAGAACTTTTTATCGGCTGAAGATTAATGCATCCGTAAGTATTGTCTCAATAAAATTGACGCAATTTATAACATTTCGATCGTCCCGGCCCTTGTTTACATAGGTTTCTCTGGACTGAATACCTGTTGACTACCTCTGGTGACTATATATGCGGCTACGCCAAAACAGTGCTGCATGTTATATATCACAGAAAGTTGAATCAGCTCATCTGGACACAACGTTTATCGACAGATACGTTTCATCACTCATCTAAGTGACCTCTTCAGTCTAAACTGACTGCAGGTACCCCCAGCCTTATAAACAACACAGTGGCATAGCGGCCGAAAACAGCGATCGGTTTCATATGCACATAGGCGTGACCATTAACTAGAGTTTCAATGGCCATGTGTACTATCGCAGAGGATTTGGGAATAGCTGCAATCACAGCATTGTAAGATGACAGACTCTCACCCCCCCCCCCTCAGTTCAGGGTTGGTCGTTCCCTCTTCACATAGATGGCCTCGTTGAGTCCACGTTCAAACCAGCGTTCCTCCCTATCAAGGATGTGCACATCCTCATCCTTGAAAGAGTGGCCACTGGCCTGTAGATGGGTGTAGACTGTCTGTAGAGTCCTGGCCCTATGCGTTAGCTCTCCTGTGTTGTGCCATCCTCTTGGCCAGCATCTGTTTGGTTTCCCCAATCTACAAGTTTGCGACTATTCCCCGATCCTCTGTGAATAGTACACGTGGCCGTTGTAACTCTAGTTAATGGTCACGGTCATTTGCATATGAAACTGATCATCGGTTTCAGTCGTTATGCCACTGCATGTTTATAAGGGTGGGGATACCTGCAGTCACTTTAGACTGCAGAACTCACTTAGACGAATGACGGCACATTTCTCTCAATAAATGTTGTGTCCTGATGAACCGATTCACCTTTTGTGATTTCCTTACCTGAATTATTGAGAATGCATAAAGACACATTATGTAGCAGAGTTTAATGAGTACTCCTCGTCAGACAGCATAATACTGGTTAACTGACGCAATATTTACGAGAGTATGATAGTCCGTCCCGAACGGTTGGCCAAATAAAATCCAAAATAAGTGGAAGACCTGTTTTGCTGATCTTTCTCTTAACATGCTAGCTTCAGGGCTTCCCACACAGTACTGCATGACATGCTAACACTTTTGAGTTGCAACGCCTTTTTTTTTGTTGTTGTCCGTAACAGGATGGTGGGGAGGAATACATGGGAGAAATTGTGGTGCAGTCCAACATTGCTTTTGCCTTCATTACCGTTGTGGATATCCCAGATATTGATCCTCAGTTTCTTGGTCTTCCTTACACAACCTCAGTTAAAGAAGGTTCTCCTTTGGTAAGTGTTTCAAACTCAATGCAAAGAAGAGTACGATGCAGCTAACCTGTGGGGAACAATTGCTAAAATACTGTATCGTTCTTTAACATCATATGACAAATACTGCTCCGTGTGCTGACATCACATGCACCTGCTCCACTTTCCCATAGCTTTACAGTGATTATTTCTTCTCCAGCATCTTCATTTTCATTGTGTTGCAAACGTTGCAACACTTCTTGGCATGACATGCCAAAACCTAATGTACCTGTAGGCAGCCTGTGTTCAGCAGCCATTTAGTATGTGTGCGACTGAGGAGCAGCTCCGTCGGTCACAGGTTCATAAAACCCCACTGTTTTTATGTCTCCGACAGGACACAGTTGTTTTTAGAGTGACGGCCATAGACCCGGACACGGAAATCAATGACGAGATCATCTATAGCATCCAACGTGAGCCTCCATAGTTTGAAGAAAATTTAACAAATTGTAACACAGTCCATGAATGAATATTGATTAGAGGACAATGCTAACAATTATATATTTTTCATAGCTTCGCCAGGGTCCGCTGTAGATGGCCTGTTTGCCATCTCAGGAAAAGATGGCATCATATCTGTGAAGTCAGCAATAGATCGCGAAGTCTTGGATAATGATGTTCTTACCCTGATTGTCAAGGTATTGTGTTTCGTATTATTTGTTCTCGCAACTTTGTGTCCAGTTGTCTTATTGTCTTGCTTAGCACCTTTGAACATGTCTACACCGTGGGCGTGTGTATGAGTTTGGGGCAGAGATCAGCCTATCAACTCAACAGTACATTCATAAGTGATAAAACTATATTGAACCATGAACCCATAGTGTGTGTGTGTGTGTGTGTGTGTGTGTGTGTGTGTGTGTGTGTGTGTGTGTGTGTGTGTGTGTGTGTGTGTGTGTGTGTGTGTGTGTGTGTGTGTGTGTGTGTGTGTGTGTGTGTGTGTGTGCAGTTTCGGAACTCTGATTACCCATGATGTCACAGATTAATTGTGTCCATAAAAAAAAAATAGTCGTATGAATACTCCCTGGAAATATTTGCTTATTAGTTGCATAACCACATCTAAATTGTTGTGTCTTGAAGTCAGAGCGCACAACATACAGAGATAAACTGAACTGCTTCTTCGTGCCTTTGCTTTTCAAGGAAATGCACGTTGTCTGTAATCGTTGAGCAGGATAATTTGGGCGTAGTCGTCATTCTGATTTGAGATATGTTACTGATGGCCACACCCATTTATTTCTATGTTGCACATACTAAAAAGTTCCAAGATTAAGAGAGAATCTAGGTATGAATCATTAATAAAGCATGACTAAATAAATATACGGTGACCCATAGCACATCATTATCCGGTGCGGCAGGATATTCAGGAGTCATTCAACTTTCACTTATAATGTGATGTGGTGTAGCGATGGGGCGTCCGGGTAGCATGGCGGTCTTTTCTGTTGCCTACCAACATGGGGACCGCCAGTTCGAATCCCCTTGTTACCTCCGGCTTGGCATCCCTACAGATACAATTGGTCATGTCTGCGGGTGGGAAACCGGATGTGGGTATGTGTCCTGGTCGCTGCACTAGCGCCTCCTCTGGTTGGTCGGGGCGCCTGTTTGGGGGGGGGGGGCAGGGGACTGAGGGGAATGGCGTGATCCTCCCATGTGCTACGCCCCCCCGGCGAAACTCCTCACTGTCAGGTGAAAAGAAGCGGCTGGTGACTCCACATGTATGGGAGGAGGCATGTGGTAGTCTGCAGCCATCCCCGGATCGGCAGAGGGAGTGGAGCAGTGACCGGGACGGCTCAGAACAGTGGGGTAATTGGATGGGTACAATTGGGGAGAAATAAGGACTAAAATTAAGAACAAATAAAATTTAAAAAAAATCTGGTTTAGCAAAACATTTGTCATATGTCTTTATTTCCCACCATGGCATTGTTGGTATCTTTTGAGGGTGCAAAATCTTTGTATTCATTTGATACATCCCTATAGTAGGCAAGTAGATGAATTTTGTTGTGACATTTTTTAAATTCTGTTCTATTCTATTACAGGCTACTGAAGCCCATCCAAACATCCATGGGGCTCTAGCCAGCACCACTGCTGAGGTGCAGATCACCATCCTTGACGTAAATGACAACAAACCCATATTTTACAAATGTGGGGACACCTGTGTGACTGAGAGCATCTTCTCAGGAGAGATCGATGAGCATTCCTTTGGGACCATTCCCATCAACATGACGGTCAAAGATATAGATAAGGTCAAATAAATCTCAATCTTCAACCCAAGAATATTTGTTATATTGTGTTCAAAATACAATGTGTGCATGGCATCGCGAGACTTGACTGCTGTTAATCAATGCATAAATATTCGACATCTGACTTTTGTAGGGGGCGCAAATCAAACTAATCCTGCAAGGAGCTTACAAGGAGGTGTTTTCTGTGTCACTTGCATCGTCAACTCCGGAGAACAATGTGCAGTTTGCTGTCAAAAACCCCCAAAAACTGGACTACGAGGACAAAGCGCTTATGGTTGTAGAGGTGAGAAGGAGTAAAACGGCATTAGTACACTGTCAGACACTGGTCAGACCCACAACCATCCCAGCTTAGGTGAGACAGGCTCTGAGGAGATAAGACAGGGGAGAAGCTTTTCAGATCTTTTACACTTGGCACACATCACTAAGAGAGTAGGGGTGAGGATGTGATGCCACCCTGCATGATGGTGGTGTGTAAAAGATATAACCTGATGAATATTCGCTTGCCTGCTTCCCTGCTTCCCCCAGGTGATTGCCATAGATGGCGAAATTGACACCTTCCGCTCTACGGCTACTGTTACCATCAAGGTCATAGACACTAATGACAACAGCCCCACATTCCCAGAAGACGCCTATAAAGTAGACGTGCCTGAGCATAGTCCCGCTGGCAAAATCATTGCCAGCATCACTGTAAGTCCTTCGTAACACTGAACTACGCTCAAGCAATTTGCACTCATATGTAAATAACCTGCACTCATCCGGTTTGGCTTCACTAAATGGCTACTTGGTTCTCGTTCTTTTCAGGCAAAAGATCCCGACACGATGGATGAAGGCAAGATCACCTACAGACTGCTTCCAGACAGCATGTACGTCTACCCTCATACGGCAGGCAGCTGTTGCAAAGGGAAATTCCTCGCGTCGTTTTTCTATCCTTGTATCTTTGGACAAAGCTAACATGCAGGATTTGACAGTTGGCGAGCCGTTGATTGTATTTCGTTTGAATTTACCTGATTTTCAGACTCAAGTACTTTGACGTGGAGGCAGATACGGGCAAAGTCTATGTGAGAAACAGCACTCTGATCGACCGCGAGGTCAACTCTCTGTATACGATGACTCTGCAAGCTCGAGACACCAACAACAACACGGGCACCACAGTGCTGGAGATCATGCTGACCGACATCAACGACCAGCCACCAGTCATCAACAGGGAGACCTACATGGTGTTCGTTAGAGAGGGCGAATACTTCAAACTTCAAATACAGGTCAGCATCCATGTCTGTGAGCAGCCTTGTTTGATAACACAACGGTTGTAGATATACTATTAACTGTCTTGTAGTTTGTAATTTGGATCCTGCCCAAAATCAGTTTGCAGCACGACCCTGGATTTGCATCTTTGGCAGCAAATATGAATTTAAATCCAGGGAGAGGAAAAAATACCCAGTTTGAAACATAGAGGGCATCCGGGTGGCTTGGCAGTCTATTCCATTGCCTATCAACACGGGGGTCGCCGGTTCGAATCCCCATCTTACCTCCGGCTTGGTCAGGCGTCCCTACAGACACAATTGGCCGTGTCTGTGGGTGTCCTAGTCACTGCACTAGCGCCTCCTCTGGTCGTTCGGGGCACCTGTTCGGGGGGGGGGACTGAGGGGACTAGCGTGATCCTCCCACGTGCTACGTCCCCCTGGTGAAACTCCTCACTGTCAGGTGAAAAGAAGCGGCTGGCGACTCCATATGTATCTGAGGAGACATGCGGTAGTCTGCAGCCCTCCCTGGATCGGCAGAGGGCGTGGAGCAGCGACCAGGACGGCTCGGAAGAGTGGGGTAATTGGCCGGGTACAATTGAGGAGAAAAAAAGGGGGGGGAGAAACATAGAGAGAATATTGGTGTACAAAATTATCATTTATTTTGCCTCCTTACCATTAGGTGGATTTAGCAGCAAGTTGTATTATTATCCTTCTTTCATGTATTATTCCTGATAATGTTGTAGTATTCCTAATCGCTTCTACGCAGGTTAACTTGTGTTGATGCCAGATATCATTGAAACACAATTGGGCATCATTTTGAATTTTACAGAGTGGGGGGGCGGCATGGCTCAGGAAGTAGAGTGCGTTGTCCAGTAATCGAAAGGTTGCTGGTTTCAACCCCGAACTGCTCCTGATGATCAGCTTGGCACCTTGCAATGGGCAGGCTCTGCCATTAGTGTATGAATGCGAGGCATACACTGTAAAGCGCTTTGAATGGTCGGTAGACCAGAACGGCGCTGTATAAATACAGTCTGTTTACAGACGAATCGCTAATTCATCTCAACGTTTCAAGCTCTGTGTCATATGCACAGACAAGAAGTCATCATCTGCTAGCTTTGTGAAAAATAATCCAACGAATTCAGAGAAATATGGTTGAAACATTCCAATAAGTAGAAACCAATCCTCAAATAATGGTAATTGCCCATAACGGAGTCGCTCCTATGGTCAGTGGAAGCTGAGAAGAAAAGAAAGTTCAGTGTGAGCACAACCCTGGACATCTTTTATTTTAATTTTGTGGTTGTATGTATTCACAAATTATCCACTTATTTAGGAAATTCAGTGTACTTCCAACTGCTTTGAATGCCCATCATTTCACCAGGCTACCGATGCAGATGATCCACAGACACAAAACAGTCAAATTGTGTTTGGAATTATGCCAAGCAAATACAGCGAGAACTTCACCATTGACCCCAACACCGGTGTTTTGAGAAATAATGGTCCGCTGGACCGAGAGGTCCTAGACCCGGATCTGGAAGGGAAAATTGAGCTCAATGTAACAGCCACCGACAAGGGTTTTCCTTCCAAGTCCACCATGGCTACAGTCATCATCAGCATAGAGGTGAGTCTTCCGCACAATCTCCCCAAATCATTGCTGCCTATTAGGATTATTATCTTCATGATTAAGACCATGAGCTAGTTTTAATTGCCCTTTTTTCCCCCTTTCAAACTCATCCCAGGACATCAATGACAACACTCCAAAATTTAAAAAAGCATCTTACAAATTCTCTGTTAAGGAAGGGGAGAAAGGTAAACGTTACGTTCGATAATAATTTTCAGTTGTGTATAACTTTATGTTGTTGCACGGTCCATACCACTGAATTCTGCACAAACGAACTGCCAGAAACCAAACTTACTTTTGCCTCCCCCCCCCCACCCCCCACCCCCCGACCAAAAAGGGGCTTTTGTTGGTTCTGTCGAGGCCGAGGATTCGGACCAAACCGAAGTCTTCAACCGTATCTCTTTCAGTATCGTGGAGGGAAGTTTCGGCAATTTCATCATTCGTACCTACGCAGCGGGAGACGGGGGATACAGGGGTAACATCACTGTGGACCCAGATGTTAAACTGGACTACGAGAGCCTCCACAAGAAGTTCTCGCTGTGGGTGGAGGCGGCAAACCTGGATAAGGAGAAAGCCTTGGTCTTGGTCGAGATAGTCGTATTGGATGTGAATGATGAGAGGCCTGAATTTAAGCCTACCAAGACCATAAAGGTGAAGGAGAACACCACCATTGCCGGACCTATTGGGAGGTTTACGGCTGAGGACAAGGATGGAAATCACTCGTTGGTCTACGAACTGGAGTCCATGGAGTGCCACTGCAACAGCACCCTAAAACCCTGCAACTGGTTTATCCTGGAGCCCACAGGGGAGATCACAGTCAACCCGGAGGTCACAATAGACTATGAGCTCTGCGACCAGGCGTTGATAGAAGCTCAAGTGGTGGACGAGAACACACAGAAGGGAGAGAACAACAGTGTTGCATCAGGTTAGCACTGGACTGATTGGAGTTTGTGGCCAGCAACACACACACACACACACACACACACACACACACACACACACACACACACACACACACACACACACACACACACACACACACACACACACACAGACACGCGCCTCAAACGCTTGTCTTAATATCACCCAGCAAAAGCAGCTCTCTTGTAAAACCAGACTACAGCTTTGTTGTTGAGTGGACTTTTTTTCCAGTTTCACCCAAGGCGTTATACTGCTGAGCTCCAGCATATTTTGTGAATATTGATCTCGATCTTTTAATATCAGGGGAGATGATAATCAATATCGAGGACATCAACGACAACGCTCCAGAATTCATTGCGTCGGGCTCTGTGTTTGGTAAGTTATTTGGGGGGTTTCTAACCTGAGATACAATACAAAACCTGTCTGCCTCAGCTCCCTTGGAGCACTTGAATGTAGCGTTACATCATAAAATCAAGGGGGGAAATCGTTTGATAGGGTGAATAATTTTTATTGTTTCATTTTTTTTTATTTATATAATTTTTTTTCTTCTCGTTGCTGGTGAGAGATGTACCTAATTCAGCTTCGTTTCAAACCCGGTGACTTTTTTTCTTTTCTCACTCTCTCTAAAAACCTGAAAATGCATTTGAAATAAAGTATAATTTAGGCCTGGTGCACCAGCTGGTAGAAGCGGCTGTATGTGCCGTGTGTGCAAAACTAAAACGAGTTTTAAAATGTTTAACACCCCGATTTTCTTCCTTCCTCTTTAGTTGTGGTGTCAGAGACTGCCAGCAAAGGCACGTCTGTTGCAGGCGTCACCGTGAGTACAACTGGGAAACATGTATGAGAACGATCGATACCTGTCATTTCCAGCAGCTGGCGATGCTTAATGTCTTTTGTGCGTCTCTCCGCATCTAGGCCACGGACTGTGACTCTGGGATAAACGAGCAAATCGATTTCGAGGTGAAGGCCGTGCAGTTCCATGACACCGACAACCGCACAAGCAACATGGGGACCATCTTTGAGGCTGTCACCACGCAGCAAAAAGATGTTTATGTGGGAATCATTCAGTGAGTATGATATCCCCTGTTAAACGTCACATCCGGCCAAATTTAATCGGAAGGTGCATTCCAAATTCATCTTCAAATCCTTCCTTGCCTTCGTATTCATCGCTCGACTCAGTTTTTTTTCTTTTCTTTTTGTCAACCGTCCAGGCCTCGCGATAAGCTCGATACTAGCTTGAAAGGGAAGTATTTGATAACTGTGGCTGCGACTGATGCTGGGGGCCTCTCCACGTCCACCATGTTGGAGGTAAGTAACTGAGATCATGCCACTGAACATTACGCTCAGTTCAATACCGGTGACAAGATATAAACACTGACACACAAACACACACACATGCACGCACACATGCACGTGCCCACACGGGCATGCACACACATACACACATTTTTGTGCTTTTGTCTTTGTGAGGACCCCTCATTGACTACATTCACTCCCAAGCCCTTAACCTTAATCGCGTGCTTAACCAAACCCTTACTCTCACCTTACTCTAATCCTAAATCTAGCCTGAACCAAAGTCCTAACCCTAAAACAGACCCTTAAAGAAGCGAGGACCATCAAAATGTGCTCACTTTTTAAATATGTCCTCATTCTGTTGGTTAAAAACTCAAATTGGTCCTCAAAGAGCTAGAAGTACAAGCACACACACACACACACACACACACACACACACACACACTGTGTGAGTAAGCACTAGAGTAGAAAACAAAAATAGTGCACTGTTTTATTGCTGCTTTTGCACTTGTGTTTCAGGTTTTCACAGTTGATGAATCATTTAAAATCCAACTGCGATTTGCATCTCCGCTGGATAAAGTCTTAGAGGATTACAATGATATTGTTAGGTATTGCTTTTTCACACCAAATGACACCTTTTAGTCATCCATTGTTATATTATTGTTCAGGTGAGAGAATTTGTGTATGTTGCAGATACATTATTACATTATTTATTATATAACATTATTTTTATACGATTTGCAAAAGTTGGTTTCATATCAGTAATCAGTGGGTCTTGATGTCCGTTGTGTGAATTCTTGGATGTACCATCCTGCAGGGCACTCACGACTGCTACCAAGGCTGCGGTTCAGGTCGTGGCTACCAGGCCAGACACCGGAGAATCCAGGTCAGCGTATGATCAGATTGTGTGTTTGTTCCCCACACACTCAGATACACCCTCACATTTTCTGTCTTCACATTTGTAGTTTGTAAATTACATCAAAAAAACTGAAGGTTAAATTTTAGCTTTTCACTTGACCGGCTAATTGTTCACCACCAGGTGGCGCCATACTCTCTGTTTCAATGTGTAGGAACTGAATCTTCACACATCTGCATTTTCAAGCGTTCTCTTCTACCTGGCAATGGTTTCATTGACGGTGTTATACTTGCAGGAAACCAGGTGACACTATCATGGAGGCATATTTTGTCTACGCAAATGGGACGGCCATTACTTCTGATGCCGTGGAGAGAATGCTGTCAGATCCCGAGCATTTTGTCATGCTGAGCCAGTTTGGCCTCACTTACATTGTAAGTTGTCCCTTTAAGGAAGGAAATTAATTTCTGGTAACCTCTGATGACAAAACCTGAGGACAAAAGAGATTTGTTAAATACTGGATGAAATATACGATACGCTACGATAAAATATACTTTATTGTGCCTGTAGGGAAATTTGTCTTGGATTCGAGTGCTGCAGTAACTGTGATGAAAAAAACAAAAACAAACAATTTAACAACACATACTGCAGCACATCACAACCACAAATTACACAAACAGTGTTGCACATATCATACAACCAGTGGTAAGAGCAAGTGACCTATTGCACACCTCGCCCATAAAATCTCTGCGTAGAAAGCTATTGCACAACTCTGCAGATCAAGCAACATTATTTAAAAGCTTAATTGAGGTAGGCACAAATGAGTTTCTGATACGGTTGCGTTCACACTGGGGTACTCTATACGATCTGCCAGAGGGTAAGAGCTCATATGTGGAGATCGTGAGATGATCAGACAATATTCTCTGTACTTGCCTGAGAACAGACTGCTCATATATTGACTGGAGGGACTGGTGTCAATATATGAGCAGTCTGTAAATGTTTGTCCATTAAGCTTGCAGCACCTAAGACAAAACGGTGTAGTTAAGGTACTTTGTAATGTTATTTAGAAAGGGTATGATATAAATATAATATAACACATTATTATTATTATTATTATCATTACTTTTGAAGAAAAACACTCAAAAATGTATACAGGCCCATCTTCTCTAACCTCCTTGGACCAGCCCTCCCAGCCCAGTGTCCAACCTTCTGTCATATTACTCACATATTACCTTTATACATCTCTTGTGGCCGCATCATTTTGCCCTATCTATCACATCAATCAATCAATCAATCGATCGATCGATCAATCAAGTTGCATTTTTATAGCGCTTTTCACATCAAGTCAAGTCCAGTTTCTTTGTATAGCCCTAAAACACAGTTTCAGAGGGCTTCATGTTCACATCACATTCACATTTCACTCTCCAAAACAGGTAAATGTAGTAAATGACAATGAATGAAAACCCCTATCATTACTACTACTGCTACTACTACTACTACTACTACTACTTTCAGCTACTCCCATTAGGGGTCGCCACAGCAGATTATCTGTTTCCATCTCTTCCTGTCCTCTGCATCTTCCTCTGTCACACCAGCCACCTGCATGTCCTCCCTCACCACATCCATAAACCTCCTCTTTGGCCTTCCTCTTTTCCTCTTCCCTGGCAGCTCCATATTCAGCATCCTTCTCCCAGTATACCCAGCAGCTCTCCTCCACACATGTCCAAGCCATCTCAATCTTGCCTCTCTTGCTTTGTCTCCAAACCGTCCAACCTGAGCTGTCCCTCTAATATACTCATTCCTAATCCTGTCCTTATCATTGGAGTCATCATCACTGGACCATAATACAGTTGAGGAAAACTCCACAGAAAAATCTTTCCAGGAACAATAATAAAAAAAAAAAATCATAATCTGTGGTTACAGCTTTCGTTAAGCTTATTGTTTCTGCCTGAGAGCACCAAAATGCACACCAAAATCCATTTATCATGTAAATAAACTTAGCATTTAGGTACTTTCTAATACATTACACGGAAACTGTCCTAAATGCACAAACAACTCCAAGACAATGGGTTTCCAACACAGTGGGTCTCGACACCAAGCTCCGCCAAGAAATAATACACCTTCTACTAGTTGTGATGCAAATGTTTGCTTTTGCTGATGATAACTAAGTAAAGTGTAAGGAGCTCCAAACCTAAAGACAGCAGCACGATGAAGAGCAGATGAAGCCCTGCTGTCTGAGCTCTGTCTTACTGTGTTTCAGGGGACGGGTGGTGTGGACGTGCCCAAATCTAACCTTGTCATATATATCCTGCTGGGTGTAGTGGCTGGTCTCATCATCCTCTTGACTGTCCTCATTGTCTCCTTGGTGTGCACCCGGAGAAGGTAAGGATGCCCTTGTGGAGGGAGTCGAGGGTTTTGAATGCTACAAATAGCTCTCTAAAATAGATATGCTCTAATGTAATGGGTCAATTAGCTACTGCGTCCATCCCGTTAATGCTGATCCTCTCAACATACACCCTAGCTACAAGACCAAGATGAGGGCAGCTAATGCCATGAAAATGGCAACCATGGTTGGAACCGAGAACCAAAAAAATGGCCCTGTGGTGCCGGGAACCAACAAATATACAATGGAGGGGTAAGGACAACACAGCATCGACATCTTAAGATATCTGTCAAAAACATTAGCTACACCATTTACTTTTCTTGACATCACCCTTAGTAACTCCCTCATTACAGCATGTGATTTATGCTGTGTGTGTATGTGGTGGTGGTGGTGGTGGTGGTGGTGGTGGGGTGGAGGATCTGTCCCTTGGTTTCTTGTGTTCATGTATATATTTCATTATGTACTAACAGGGCTAACCCCGTGCTTAACCTCAACATTGACACCTCCACAGACCTGGGTTTCGATGAGGAAAGTCCAAATTCAGACAAAGTCAGGTACAAAACCTTCTGACATCCATTTTCTGTTATCCAGAGATAGCGCCGTCCTCAGCCACATCGGTTTTATAGTGACACGGAAACCTTACTCACTGCTTTGTACCGATAAAGGTTAATGAACTGGGACTGATTCCAGCTGAACATTCTGTCACACTTTGCTTACTACAGCGTGATCTCTGTGCTGTGATGGAGAAGCAGCTTGCGGCTCACTTCATAACTTTGGCATCCGTTTTACATCTATCACTAATATAAACCCTCCTCTGAGGTATATCTAGGAGGGAAAAAGGAACCAGCCAACATTTTGTCTTTATATGCAATGTAAGAGTTTCATTGAAGTGCAATGATTCTTCTGTTGTTCATATGGAGATTGCATTGATAGCATCCAATTTTGTTCTTTTTCGCTCAAGCGTTAGTTCTCTGGACTACGACATTGACATGACCATTTCTGAGAGGGATAGAGCGCCTATGATGGTAAGGAGAACTGTTCGAATCCATTCTCATAATTGTAATGTATAAGTATTCTACAGTGCAGTCGTTTCTGTTGGGAATGTGTACTTCAGTCTGAGTAACAAATGCAATGCTTAATAGTATTGCATTTGCCAAACTATGATGAGCTCACATGAAAAGTAGTATGAGTACGACTGCACATTTACCAATGTGTCTGACCTCCATCACCAGATCATCCAAGAGGAGGATGAGGAGGATTTCCAGCCAGGCTACATTGAGCCCCTGGGGGCAGCACTCGCCCAGCGGGGCAAAAAGCAGGACTCCAGCAACTCTAAGCTAGCATTCAGTAACCCAGCTTTCAGTACCACAGACCTGTGACGGCCATGCTGGAAGTGAAAGACACTGACCAGAGGCCTCAGATGGAAACGCAAAGTGAACTCTCTGAAACCAGAGGGACCTTTTCGCTGCTGGACTTGTCTTTTCTCCACGAATTTAGATAAAACATATTTTTATGGGAAAAGCAGTGCATAGATGAAATTTTTGCTTTGTTTTTTATTGGGATCCCTGGGCCCTTAAGGAAATGCTTTGTCACATGGAGGACCACTTCAACTTTCGATCCAAATATACCGATCAGCCTAAACATTAAAACCACCTGCCTAATATTGCGTAGGTCCCCCTCGTGCCACCAAAACAGCTCTGACCCATTGAGGCATGGACTCCAGAAGACCTCTGAAGGTGTCCTCTGGTATCTGGCACCAAGATGTTAGCAGTAGATCCCTTAAGTCCTGTAAGTTGTGAGATGAGGCCTCCGTAGATCGGACTTGTTTTTCCAGCATATCCCACAGATGCGTGATCAGATCAGGATCTGGTGAATTTGAAGGCCTAGGCAAAACCTTGAACTCTTTATCATGTTCCTCTAACCATTCCTGAACAATTTTTGCAGTGTGGCAGGGTGCATTATCCTGCTGAAAGAGGCCACCGCCATCCGGAATTTACCATTGCCTGGTCTGCAAAAATGTTTAGGGAGGTAGTATGTTTCAAAGTAATGACCACATGAATGCCAGGACCCAAGGTTTCCCAGCAAAACATTGCCCAGAGCATCACACTGCCTCTGCCAGCTTGCCTTCTTCCCATAGTGCATCCTGGTGCCATCTCTTCCCCAGGTAAATGACCAAACGCACCCGGCTGGCCACATGATGCAAAAGAAAACGTGATTCATCAGACTAGGACACTTTTTCCATTACTCCATGGACCAGTTTTGATGCTCATGAATCCATTGTAGGCACTTTCAGCAGTGGACAGGGGTCATTATTGGCACTTTGGCCTGTCTGTGGCTATGCAGCCCTATACGCAGTCAGCTGCGATGCATTGTGTGTTCTGACACCTGTCTATCATAACCAGCATTAACATTTTCAGCAATTTGAGTTACAGTAGCTCTTCTGTAGGATCAGACCAGACAGGCTAGCCTTCGCTCCCCGCGACCATCAGTGAGCCTTGGGTGCCGATGACCCTGTCACCGGTTCATCGGTTGTCCTTCCTGGGACCACTTCTGGTAGGTACTAACCACTGCATACCAGGAAAACCCCACAAGATGTGTCGTTTTGGAGATGCTCTGACCCAGTCATCTAGCCATCACAATTTGGCCTTTGTCAAAGTCACCCAGATTCTCACGCTTGCCCATTTTTTCGGCTTCCAACACATCAACTTCAAGAACTGACTTTTCACTTAGTGCCTAATATAGCCCACCCCTTGAAAGGTGCCATTGTAATGAGATAATCAATGTTATTGTATTGGGCGGCATGGTGGCACAGTGGTTAGCACTGTCCCCTCACAGCAAGAAGGTCCTGGGTTCGAAACCCGGGGTCGTCCCACCTTGGGGGTCATCCCAGGTCATCCTCTGTGTGGAGTCTACATGTTCTCCCCGTGTCTGCAGTGGATTTTCTCCGGGTGCTCCTGTTTCCCCCACCATAAAAAAAGACATGCATATTAGGGTTAATACTCCTGTTTGTGCCCCTGACCGAGGCATGGCGAGACTAACTGGAGACGGTCTCTGGGCGTTGCACAGCGGCTGCCCACTGCTCCTAGCTACACAGCTAGGATGGGTTAAATGCAGAGCATAATTTCCCTACGGGGATCAATAAACTATCTCAAAATTAAAAAAAAAAATCACTTTCCTGTTAGCGGTTTCAATGTTTTGTCTGAATGGGGTAAATGTAAAAATAGCATTTGCAGTAAAAAAACAAAAAAACAAAAATGTGTCATAGAGCTGGTACTTCTTTTCAAATAAAAAAATGCTTTTTTTTTATCCACTCTTGAACACCACCACATTGTGTTTCAATTTCATATAATCTAGATGTGGTTATCAGTGTAAATCATGTCCTGCTTATTTTGGCCAAGATGTCTAACATACATTTGGTACAACGTTTTTATACTGAACAAGATATAAACATTGTGGAGTGAACAAAGGCCTAGAAAGGGGAAGCAGACCAAGCAAATGTTTTGTTGTTGCACATGTAAATTGCTTTATTTTCTTAAATACATTATTCAATTGTTTAGAAATAATTTTTTTTGAAAAATTATTATAATTGTAATATTAAATATTACAGTTATAAATTACGGAAACATTCTTTTTATGCCTTGCATTTTGACAACACATTATCAAGAGGCTTTGCAGCAAATGGCACTTTCATTTGAAAGAAAACTGTGGAATTGTCCAATTTTCATCTGTTATCTTTGCAAAATAAAAAAAAATTAAAGGTAAAAATCACACCATCAACATGTGAATGAGACCACCCTTTGTATGGTTCTGGCCAGAAGATTTTCATCTTCTGCATGTTTCATTGGTTATTCCTTTACTTTGGGCCTGAGATGTTTAGCTGCTGAAATAAAACCCGATGCTTTCACAGAACGAGCTCAGTTAATTGTTATGATGAGTATCCACATAAATATATATATATATATATAGATATATATAGATATATATATATATATATATATCAATGAATGTATTGGAAGTGCAATCTTTGAATAAACAATTTTTTTGTCAAATGGGTGTTTTCTTTCCTCCCAAATTTATGACGCAAACTTATAAACACCAGCATCAGTGATGCTCAGCTCAGCCTATCTGGGTTGAACACAGATGAAATGATGTTCAAAACACAATTTTACAACTGAAGCACTAGCAATGATAATTTAAGCCTTAAGGACCATTGCTAGAATCCCATTTTAAAGGGAATCATTGCTTTTCTTATTGACTAATTATACAACTACCTAAAGTACTTGTTTTTTTTGTTTTTTTGTTTATTTCACAATACAAGGTACACTGGTACACATCTTAGGTTTAAAATATTGCGCCAACTTTATATGCAGAATAAAAGACTTGCAACCAAAGAAACTGCACGAATGGAAAAGATTTCTCTCATACATAGACCAAGATGATGAAGACTTGTGCTAGATTAGCGTAGATTGTTATATTACTATATAATCTTCCAAAACAAGACTATCCTTAGCTATCACTCGTAAAGAAAATAGCTGTAACTATTGGGCCACGTTCACTCGCTAACCTTTATGACTTTATGTTGTCTGAGGTGCATAATGCAAACATGTGCACAGTTTGGCTCAAAATCGGTGGACAATCAAAAGGTAGCTAGGTTGAAAAATCAGAAAAGAACAGTATTAGATGACACTGACGTATTACCCCCCCTCCCCATTTCCTTTCTAGGGATGGCATTAATAGGCGCAGTCTGCCTCTCGTTGTCTTTTCAGTCATTAGATCTGCAAGGTCCCAAGAAATTAGTGGGGGAAAAAAGGCAAAAAGAGAATAAAAAAACACTTGGTCCAGAAAAAACTCATATGGCTCAAATTTCAACGATCACCGGTGTTCTAAAATAGGAGTGTGATGTCCAGTGGTTTTTGTGCTTTTTGGTTCAAGAAGGCAATTTGTTTCTCACTCTTTCACAGGTAAAGAGACAACGGTGCATTGATGAATACAGGTTATAGTACATACACATACTGCTGTGATTTGTAAAGTTGCCTACGTCCGTTTTTTTTCCCAGGACCGATGCTGCCTGTGATTGGTTGACTGTGAGGCGATTAAAAGCTTGTTTTTTTATGTCCCAAGGACTTCCTGTTACTCCGAGGTATGGGCTCTGGAGCAGCAGTGCGGCTGCTGCATGTTCTGCAACAGTAAGCGGAAGGGGTTTCGTCTGCGTCGTCCGGCCTTGCCGCCCTGCTCTCCTCTCTTCCCTGCCCGGCCCTTACCTGAACCCCCCTGGGCTGAGCCTGCGGTGGCAGGACAGGTGGAGGGGAGGGGGACAGCTGAGGGATTGAGTGGAGGTGGAGGGTGCATGGAGGGCTGCTTCCTGTGTTTCTTCACCTGTTTCTCCAGGTGCTTCTGGATGGCTGAGCCCAACACGGCCACTTCCACCACCGCCCCGTACACTTCCCACGTCATCCCCGTCTCATCCCAGCTCACATCCTGCACGGGCTCCTCACATTTCTCCTCGCCTCTCTCCCTGCTGATGTTCTCCACCTGATTCTTTGCTGCACCGTCCACCTTTTTCTCCTTTGTCGACTCCACCTTATTGTCCTCCATTAATTCTTTCTCCTTGTTTGCAGTTTCTCTCTCCGTCGCCACTGACTCCCGTTTGCCACCGTTTTCGTCCTCCTCCAGGATCTTATTCTCCATCCTCTCCTCCTTATTGATCTCTAGGAAACCTATAGGGCCAGTGGGGGTCTTTGGGGTCATGGGTGCAGTGGCAACTGAGCGTACCTCCACCTGCCAGCCCACCTGCAGCTCAGCATCCTTACTTTCTGCCCCCATGGCTCCAGATGTCCCGCAGCAGATTGGAAAGGAGAAGACATGGTCCCCCTCAGGAGGAGTCATGGGGCTCGTAGCCACTGAGTGGCACTGGACCACCTCCAGGCTAACCTGGGTTTGGATGTGGTGACAGCCAGAAGAGGCAGGGGAAACAGGGATGGGTGGAATTGGCGTGGAGCATTCTGGTTGTGAGATTTTGGAGATTCCTTCCAGCTCCTTAATACGACATGCGTCTTCTTGACTGTCTGCCCCCTGAGATTTTTCATCTTGGACCAAATGGTCTATTGAAGGGCCTTGAATTTTGGTTTTATTTTGTGCTGGGTGTGAATCTGGTGTACCATGTGCACAACCAGAGTCAATTTTCTCCCCGTCGTTGCTGTTTTCTTTGGAGATCTGTTCCACGTTCGATTCATCTCCCCCCTTCCCTTTTTCCTCAATGGCTCTTTCTTCTGCGTCATAATTATTTTCATTCACTTCAGCAGTTTCATCCTGCTTTACCAAATGTGGCCCAATGGAATAAATGAATGACTCAGTCTCCACTTCTCCCTCTTCATCTTCTGCCTCCGTGCTGCCATGGTGGGTCACCAGGATTGTGATATCCTGGTCCATACTCACAATCCTCTGTGCTTGCTGTTGAAACTCTTCCTTTCTGTCCCTCAGTGTTAGATGCAGATCTACTAACCCAACAGTGGGGTGGTTGATGGGGCTCTCTGGAGAGGCATCCCCGGCAGTCGCCTCTTTTCCTGTTCCCTGCTCCTCACTATTCCCCATTTTCTCGTCCATCTGCACATTCTCTCTTCCACTGGTCTCTGGAAACACGGTGTCGGTGGGCGTCCTGGGGGTCATGGGTGCTGTAGCAACAGAACGAAACTCCACCTCCCGACCCACCTGCAGCTCGGCATCTTTAGTCTCTGCCGCCACAGCTCCGAACTTCCCAGAGAAATAGGGGAAGGAGAACGCCTGGTCCCCCTGCGGAGGGGTCATGGGGCTGGTAGCCACCGAGTGACACTGGACCACCTCCAGACTGACTTGGGTGTGGATGTGCTGCTGCCCCGGAGGTGCCGGGGAAGGTGGGACACAGGTGTCATCAGCAGGTGATACTGGCAGTCGTGCTTCATCTTGCTCTCCTACTTCCACTAAGCTCTCCCCCATGTCTTTGTCCACTGACTGGCTTGCCTTAATTTCAGTGCCTGTGTCTGTTGGCGAAAGATCACTGAGGAGATCATCAGCCTTTGACTGGACTGTGTCTTCATTCTGAACATTTGACTCGTGTACTGTTGAGGGTTTTTCAGCATCAGGTTGCTCTTTCAGAGGGACGTCATTCTGGATACAGTCCTTTATATGGCTTACATCTCCATGGTCGGTATCGCCACTGGCGGTAGCTGCATCTCTGGGTGCTCGGTCCCCTTCTTCCTCAGGGGAAGAGCTTGTCTCTGGATACTCCCTATCCTCTGTCATCTCACAACGCTGATGGTCCTCTATTGGACCCTTCGTCTCATTCTTCAGGCTTCCCATTCTCTCGCTCTACGAAAAGCGTTGAACGTTTACCTGCAAGGCAAAGCACAAAACTAATGCTCTGTTTGCTCCACTTGACATGACCGACAATCAAATTAGCATTGCCATGGAAATCAGATTAAGGTAGTTATGTATAGATTACGCTGTTATCAAACGTCAGAGGAGAAATAATGGGATCATGTGCTTTCAATGTCAAGAATAGGAATGCTTCTTTTTTTTTTTTAAACTGTTTTTCCCAGCCGCACTCTGCAGCAGCCTCGTAACAGAGTGTTTTCGTGGTGGCTAAACACTTTATATAAGGCATTATAACAAATGCATATTGATGAGTATCAACACTTTTATAACTGATCATTTTTCCTTTAGAATATATAAAATGAATTCTTGTATTCTTGTAATATTTTACATTTGATTCCACCGCTTAATGGCAATTAGTCAAATTCGACACTTTGCCTTTAAACAACTCCTACATGCATGTAGGTCTGTAGTTCTCCAGAGTCATATGAAGCCATGTGCATGCATAGGAATTCCTAATAGTTTTAGATTTGTAAGGGTAAAAACAAACCAACTAACAAAAAAAAAACAACACAATGTAAGAAATAAGGAGTCAAAGATACATACCTCAGCACTCCAATTCAGACTGACGTCTGTCCATTGGCCATCCTCAGATATAAGTCAAACATTGCAAATCTTATTTACCTAGACACACACAACTGTCCATATATCTTCCCTGTTGAGTGATACGGATTGCAGTGGTTACAGGTTTGTCTCTAGAAGAATCTATCTTGGGCAATCCTCAGGCTTTAGCTGTGGCTGTGTCTATTGAAAAGCTTCAGATTTCCAGTTTCCCTGGAAACCACGGTGGTGTTCTGGCAGTGAGTGGTACTGTAATGACAAAATCTCTATTCGGCTCTCTAATCATCAGAAAATCATAGTAATTAACTCCAACTTCTAATAGCAACACTTGCAAACACTGTATGCACAGGTTTGCAGTATAACAGTGAATTCATGTACTGTTTTTTTTATCAAATAATCTAAGAATACATTTGAATTGTATTGATGATAACTGTGATGTGAATATCGATGCTTGCTCTGAGGCTGAGGCTTTTCCCAGGGAGTATAAATTATATGATGCATAAGAAGTTAGCTTTATGTCATTAATGGTCAATCACTGTCTCACCATGAGACGTGCAGTGTCTTTATGCATACTATATATATATATATATTCAGCACTGTTCTGCATTTGTGGAAATGCACTGAAAGACCATAGAGCTATCACTATATGAGACCACTGACAGCCTGGAGAAAGCCAACATGGTACTCCCACACAAATAAACATATTTGTAAACCGCAATATTCTACACTCTACACCCCCTCAAGCCTCTGACCCCCCCTCACCCTATACGCATCCTCTGTTCATTTAGATACATGGCTTTTTCTGGAGCCCCAGAATTTCTCCCAGCCTGAAGTAATTGTGTGGGACTGACGCATTCATTCTTGCTAATGTTAAGAGTCCTCTCTTTCCCTGTATATGGTAGCTGTTGTGGGCTGCAGCTTGGCCAGAACACTGTGTACTGCTAGCAGAAATCTCGCCATTAATTCAAAGGCCTTAGCCAATCCCAAGCCACCACAGAGTTCTGTTGCCTAGCAACCAGTGTGGTTCCTGGGAGGGGTGTGTGTGTGTGTGTGTGTGTGTGTGTGTGTGTGTGTGTGTGTGTGTGTGTGTACCGGTGAGGGCCAAGGTAGACAGCTCTGATCGCATTCTCATCAGGAGCCATGTGGCTGCCAAAGGTCCTCTTTTTATTGTTGCACTGACGATAATGGTCATGGCTACGCACTGATAACCACCCTCCAAAACAAATTAACAGAAAAAGATGACACAATAATTTGTGCTTTTTTTTTTAACTGATATTCATTAAGGGTTGATGTGGTCTGCTGAGTGCTGAGTCACTTTTTTTTGGATTTTGTAGTGCCTTGCTTCGTTTTCCGACAATGGGCAATCTCGTATTACATTGCAATGAGTCAACACGTTTGCCTCATGTGTCAAATTTTCTGAACTAAATAGACAAGTTTACACGTCTTTATTTGTCAAAATATTCACATACAATGAAATAACCTGTCATAATTTTAAAAAATGGTAAAAGAAAAACAAGCAACACAAGTGGTAAATGGTAGGAAAAGGGGAAGAGGACAATTTATATACTCTTTCCTGTGGAATGTTGCGTTAGTATTTTTGTTTTTTTTCCTCGGGCCGTTGGACGTCAGCGTTTCCTCTCCAAGTTGACTGCCCAACTGGAATAGATGGCTCGCCAGGCGAGCGGGTTTTCAGCTGGGTCAGCTAAAAAATTTTACAGATTATTTAGTCTCCAGTTTGTGTCCAAACTCCTTGATGGTGTCTGTGGCTTTGCCCGCAGCTTTTCCTACGGCTGTCTGAGTCTGTCTGCTGGCCTCCTCGGCAGCTTAAAAGAGTCACAGGGAAGCAGAAGGTCAACACTCATTAAGAAAAACTGGACATTTAACGTGACTGTTCTGTATGTATTTAGACACAGTGCGATGACCGTTATCCACCTAAACTCACTCAGCACATCTTTAAGTATACATGTGTTTCTTCACTGCCAAAACTTTTACCATGCATTTTTTTTTTGGGGGGGGGGGTCATCTGAGGTTCATCATTTAACATTTATTTAACAGAGCACAGCAGGAGTCTTCTCCTTAGAGTCACCAATAAGTTAAGATGCATTTAAAAAGTGTTGCATTTTGCTGAAGTTCTGCAAGTCGGTCATTTTATCAGTGTCTCCTTTCTTGAATGGTGCATCGAGTGACCATGCCTCCTATTAAGCTTCATTACCTTGCTCAAAATAAAACAAGAAACTTGTTGAGTTAAGCAAATAGCCACAGAGAAGGTTCGAGGAAAGACCAGCGTTGAGGCGGTTGTTGTTCTGTACCTATGTTGGTGGTTTCTTTGGAGGACTCTGCCACCTGCTGCACAGCCTCCTGAGCTGCCTGGACTGAAGACACACAGCAGACGGACACTTGTCACGGACCCCGCTTGGGCTTTCGCCCTTGAAAACGAGTGCTCGCACAGTAACGCACGTTTAAGTTGAACAAACCTAAGTGCTCGAGGAAATAAATATCTGCCACCTTCACTTACGGATAAATCTTATCGAGAATGTGCCCCCGTGACCAATAAAGATGGATGAATGTGAGGGTAAGACTTCTTCTCTATCCCACAGACGGATTGTACTACTGCTCAGTGCTGCAGGTGAATGAAGTAATGGATGCCTGCTGTACCTGTGGTCCCTGTGACTTCTTTCACTGCTGCACGGCTGGTGCCCTTCAGGCCCTCAAACGACTTCTTGAACGAGGCCATGGTTCCTCTCTTTGCTCACGTCCCCTTGAGTTGCATGCAAGTGTGAACAGGCAGAGGCGGGAGGCAGCAGTTTAATACTCCCCGTTTGGGCCTGACAGCACCGAGCCTGCACGTTCCAGGTGGATTACCGATACAAAAAAACTCCCAGAGGCCTGATTAGATGGGCATCCCAGCTATGGCAGCACACTGCCAAGGACTAGAGCCCTCTCAGACCACCTCAGCATATTCTACACATCCTGTCATGCCCACCGTGACACAAACTCCCCAAGCAGATACGGAGAGAGGCGGAATGAGAGAGAGAGAAAGAGAGTAGGGAAGGGGACAAAGAGAGAGTGCAAGTGTAGGGAGTGGGACAGAGAGAGAGAGAGCAAGTGTAGGGAGGGGGACAGAGAGAGAGAGAGAGCAAGTGTAGGGAGGGGGACAGAGAGAGAGAGAGAGAGAGAGCAAGTGTAGGGAGGGGGACAGAGAGAGAGAGAGAGAGAGCAAGTGTAGGGAGGGGGACAGAGAGAGAGAGCAAGTGTAGGGAGGGGGACAGAGAGAGAGAGAGAGAGCAAGTGTAGGGAGGGGGACAGAGAGAGAGAGCAAGTGTAGGGAGGGGGACAGAGAGAGAGAGCAAGTGTAGGGAGGGGGACAGAGAGAGAGAGAGAGCAAGTGTAGGGAGGGGGACAGAGAGAGAGAGAGAGAGCAAGTGTAGGGAGGGGGACAGAGAGAGAGAGCAAGTGTAGGGAGGGGGACAGAGAGAGAGAGAGCAAGTGTAGGGAGGGGGACAGAGAGAGAGAGAGCAAGTGTAGGGAGGGGGACAGAGAGAGAGAGAGAGAGCAAGTGTAGGGAGGGGGACAGAGAGAGAGAGAGCAAGTGTAGGGAGGGGGACAGAGAGAGAGAGAGAGTGCAAGTGTAGGAGGGGGACAGAGAGAGAGAGCAAGTGTAGGGAGGGGGACAGAGAGAGAGAGAGCAAGTGTAGGGAGGGGGACAGAGAGAGAGAGCAAGTGTAGGGAGGGGGACAGAGAGAGAGAGAGCAAGTGTAGGGAGGGGGACAGAGAGAGACAGAGCAAGTGTAGGGAGGGGGACAGAGAGAGAGAGAGAGCAAGTGTAGGGGAGGGGGACAGAGAGAGAGAGAGAGAGCAAGTGTAGGGAGGGGGACAGAGAGAGAGAGAGCAAGTGTAGGGAGGGGGACAGAGAGAGAGAGAGCAAGTGTAGGGAGGGGGACAGAGAGAGACAGAGCAAGTGTAGGGAGGGGGACAGAGAGAGAGAGCAAGTGTAGGGAGGGGGACAGAGAGAGAAAGTGTAGGGAGAGGGACAGAGAGAGGGGGAGAGAAAGAGAGAGCGAGAGGGTAGGGAGGGGGACAGAGCGAGCGAGAGCTAGAGAGAGAGAGAGCACAAGTGTAGGGAGGGGGACAGAGAGAGAGTAGGGAGGGGACAGAGAGAGAGAGAGAGAGAGAGAGAGAGAGAGAGAGAGAGAGAGAGAGAGAGAGAGAGAGAGAGAGAGAGAGAGAGAGAGAGAGAGAGAGAGAGAGAGAGAGCAAGTGTAGGGAGGGGGACAGAGAGAGAGAGAGAGAGAGAGAGAGAGAGAGAGAGAGAGAGAGAGAGAGAGAGAGAGAGAGAGAGAGAGAGAGAGAGAGAGCAAGTGTAGGGAGGGGGACAGAGAGAGGGGGAGAGAAAGAGAGAGCGAGAGAGTAAGGAGGGGGACAGTGCGAGTGAGAGCTAGAGAGAGAGAGCAAGTGTAGGGAGGGGGACAGAGAGAGAGGGAGAGATTTTAAGAAAGTTTATGAAGAAACAGGCACAGGGGGGCAGAGGATGCTTGTGTTCTGCAAGAAAAAAAAATCGGCCATCTTAAGTTAGCTTTGTCAAAGTAAGTAAAAAGTCTGCCCTTCTCTGGAAGAACACATCTCCAATTATTTCCCATGCTCCTTTTTTTTTCGTTCATCTTTTTTCTACTTTACGAAATTCAATAAGCATCTGCTTTGTCACAGTGTCTAGTTTTTTTTTTAAAAAATGCCTCAATATCTTATGCAAAATAAAAGGTGATCTGCACCAATATGCAAGTTTCTAAATCATCCCACCGCTGGATTTAAAAAAAAAATATTGCCTCATTTAAAAGATGGCAGTCTTAATTCCAGGTTAAGTAAAGATGTGTGTTGTTGTACGTTGTTTGAGCTTGTAAGTTGCATGTGGGATGACTACGCTGCAGAGGCTGCCGAGTTTCGGCGGATGCTTGCTGTTGTCGCTCGGTGGGTTCACATTTCATTAAAGGAGCACCAGTGAGCTCGTGTCTTTTTCTTACTTTTTTTTATTTACAGAGGATTTGTTTTTTCTGGCTTGATACATAAACCTTTATATTGACAAGTTCTGCAATTAAAGCACAGATTGATGTGACAACCATTATGATTTCAAGACATAATATATTGACTTTAACTTGTTAAAATCTTCAGCGCACGCACGCACACACACACACACACGCGCACACACACACACACACTCGCACGCACACACACGTATAGTTTGTCCATCTCACCAACAGATAATTTACTGGAATGATTTCACAAGCAACTATAAAGTTACAATGTATAAAACTCTTACTTTCAAAAACATTAAAGAAACAAATACCTTGCTTTCAAAGTAAACGCAGAAGAAGAAAAAATCCACAAACAGGCATTGTAGACACTTAAGAGGATATTATTGGAGTCAACCGGACTTAATTATTTAGTACTTTTTTTGTTTTTTCTCCCACTCCCAATGTGTCATTGGAAGATGATGAACATCTATCGCACATTTCTAGATACAGATACGCACAAGTACAGAGTCACAAGCCCCGGCTCTGGTCTCATTTCATTGGGAGGGAGTCAAGGAAATGAGACCGACAGGGCAGCTCCTACGTCGCATTAAATACCTACACCCAACACACTACATTAAGAACATGACATTTACAATATATAATAATAAAAGATCTGTCTTGAAGGAAGAACATTTTTTTCAGTGGGAATGTTTATCTTTTTTTTTGTGTGTCGTTTTGTCGTTTTTTTGCAACAGGGTTATAATTGTGATCGTTTCAGCATTTGTCCATTTTATTGTTAGAAATGTTATTGTGCTGCTGGTTGGACGGTGGCGGGGGCAGATGCTTTTATGCTTCTGGCTCGTAGTCCTGGCTCTCCTGGGGGGAAAACAAAGACACGGCTCAGAGACAGGAAGGGGACGTCTGCAGTAGTGAAGAGGCCCTCGGCAAGAGTCAAGGATTCAGTAGCACACTTTCACCCCCCCCCCCCGTGTAATCCCCACATAATTCAGCACATTTCAGTTTGGGTTAAACATGTCAGCTGGGGGTTTATAATAGCTCGTGACGGTCTTTCACTGCGGGGGAAATGATGTCACCGCGTAACAGATGAGAGCGCTGCTGCTGGTTCGGTGTCCCTTTAAAGCCTGCAGAGGGCAGCACAAGCATACACCACCACCTCCACCACCACCACCACCGAGGATGTGTCGTGAGCACATTCTCAGCACGCTTGCAGCCCCACACAAGCCCCCTCCTCGCATCATTTGTCCACGGAAAAAAACAAAACAAAAGCCTTTGTGGTAATGTTTTATGCAATGCACTTGGGTCACCAAAAGAATGACGGCTCTTTCGTCTCGTAAGCCTTACGCCGGCTGCAGAAACCAAGTGCTCACCTCGCATCTAAGAGCAGCACCGGGACTCCATATCTACGGCAATGCAGGGAGATCCTGACACTACCCACAATGCATGGAGGCGGCTAACGTCATCACCACACCCATTCAGGCAGAGCCAGCTCTCCGCTGGTGTAGCAAAGGGTGGGGGAGGGGGAGAAATGCGGAGGAGGAGGAGGAGGGGACAGAGATGGAGGAAGAAGGACACGGATGGAACGTGCATTCGGCCTCTGAGAAATCCACTTTCAGACAGCGTTTTGAGGGGACGAGTGTAATTCATTTTTCTGCGAGTGGTTAAACATTAAGCACGGGTGAAACATTTATTTTACTCCACTGAATAAATAAAAATACCAGTGAAGGTCACACAACAGCTCCTCTTCACTGTTACACAGTCACGGCCCTTCACCGACGTTCTGATATACGCCCATCAGCAAACTATACCGCTGAGGAGAATATAATGGTTTAATTTCCCATACTCTCACCATTGGTTTACACAGGTATACAATCTACAGCTATGGTGTAGCTACACCACCCATTCACCATTAATTGAGCCGTATTATTTATGCCTTGCTATTGGTTCTAATTGCAGACCACTTATTTTGAAAGGAATGGACTGAATCGAATTTGTCTCACTCTTGAAAGCCAATTTTCAAAAATAACAATCTGTCTAAGATTCACATCCTTCTTCAGAATACACACACACACACACACACACACACACACACACACACACACACACACACACACACACACACACACACACACACACGTTGCTAAACTGAAGGGGTGATAAACGTTGTGCTCTATGTGGCAATTGTCTTGTCAACTCATATCTACTCTTCTCATTTACAGAAAAGGGACCTATGTGCCATCAGTGCCCAAATATATGTGTGGGACTGAAGTGGAGTGGGGTGGGGGTGGGTTGGGGGTAAGCGCTGGGTGCCGTTGAAGTGTATGTGTATGTACGTGTAACAACATATGCTGATCAGCCTCTCTGTGCAGCTGAGTGGATGGAGTCACCCATCCCTCCAGTGTAAAGCTCTACTGAATCTGAGTCAGAATTGTTGTTTTTTTTTTAAGCTGAGCTGTTATCTAAACTCAGCAGCAAAACATACCGCATGGCGACGTTTTGTATAGCAGTCCAGAATATAATATGATGCAACGTCACCAATGTGAAGGATGTTCTTAACGTACAGGATGGCATTTGAGAGGTACGTAGACTGTGTGGTAGTGATGTGCTGGCCGCTTACCTGCTGGGTCTCATCATATGTTTCCCCTTCTGGCTCCAGCATGGCCTCTCCCTGGCCCTCCATGGCCTCCTGTCCATACTCCTCAGGCTGTGGACATATGGAGAGACACACAGAGAGTGATACACACACACACACACACACACACACACACACACACACACACACACACACACACACACACACGCACACACACAGGGTGAGAAAGAGGGGCGTTTTATTAAAAAAAAAAAGTCCAGGATACAGGGCATGTTAATATAGGGGCAATACAAAATATTGGTGTTATTCAGACAGGACCACAGACAGCTTTATCAATTTCATCATAACATATTTATAGTAACCTATTCCTGAAATCTGAGCTGACGCTTGTGACCTAGAGAAAGGATAGCGCAAGGCTGATGCCGGCTGTATTCACGGGAGGCATTAAAGACTCTTACCAAGAAGTCAGTAAGGTACCATGTGCTTGTCAACGACCACACCGGCTGCAATGGGCGGTAAAAAAGAAAGCTAGTGGGTCACAAGTTTATTTTTAAACCCCGCAGTAATCAAGTCAATTAGGTCGGTGTGGGAGCGACCATAATCCAATGGGCTGTGCTAAAGCCGGTGTTATTAGTGTGGGCCCACCAGCTCCATTAGCTAAGACCTTAAACTGGAGACAATGCAAAGAAGCCATCCCATAGACACAACCGGCCAGACAGCTCGCCGTCTGAGAAACGTGGTTGAAGTACCGGTAATGACAGCGGATAAGAACATTTCTATAGTGAATGGGACATCTATATATACATCCATGTTTGCAGTTAACTGAAGATCCTGGCTAAAGGATAATCCTGATTGTCAGCTGCATTATGTCGTGATGTATAGTAGTGCAATACCGATAGTGTGAAGCGATGTGGCCGGACACGGTTGCTCTGAAATGCATGCTGGCTATAAAAACAAAATGCATGTAGCCTTCTTAAAAACAAGCTAGATTTAGATAGATGGATTTAGCTGAAACAAGGAGACAAACAAACACAAGCTAAATTTGCAGGAAAACAAAAGATTTGATATTTATCATGTTTGTGATTTAAACTTTTTTTGCAGGATTCAGTCAAGTGTAGACATGGGAAATACTTGTAACCCCAGAGACATAATGAAGCCCCATTTAGTCCTGGCTGTCAAGAGATTTACTAGATTAGTAAACCCAGGGAGAGGGTCCTTCTGTAAGGCTTAGCACCAGAGGACGACCGCCCATTCTTACCATCACATCCACAAAGGGAACATGCCGCGTCAAAATCTATGATAAAGCTGTGTCCATAGGAGAGTGCAGTTGATTTTTCACTAACTGGATAAATTATATAGATAACATATATTGTCTTCTGGCCATGTTTTTAGTGATTTTAGTGTGCTTTCTTGGCCAGGTATCTGTTGAAAAAAGATTTCTCATCTCAAGGGGCATTCCTGGTTATATATATAGGTTAAAAAAATCAAATAGAACGAATACCATCTTTGATACGGGGTGCTTGATAGAGTGAAAGACTACAACAGAGATGCACCGACCCCCTTTTGCATGTCGGGAAAACCATTCAGTTGCAATAAAAGAGGTCACTAGGGGAGTGTACTACTTTGAATTTAGGATAAGGATCACAATCTGCGAAGTGCTGTTAAGCAAGCTTGCTCTCTCCTGTCCTGTACCCTCCTCCCTTTGCCTTTTCACTCTCTTCTCGTCCCTTCTCTCCTATCCTCCTCTCCTCTCCTCTCCTCTCCTCTCCTCATCTCAGCTTGCCTCTCCTGACACCTCTAGGGAGCCCAGTTTGTTTTAAATGATAGCAGGGACACAAAGAATAATGACATTGGGTAAGGTCAGCGGGGGAACAGGGTGTGATATTGGAAGGTTCCTGGGCAGGGGAGAGTTGATAGTCCCACAGAGACATCAGTTAGATCCATCAGGGCTCCAGACTGCAACCAAAATGGTCGCGCATGTGAGCTTTTTTTTCTTTTCTTTTTTTTGAGAGTGTGCGAGTTAAAATTTCATGCGGTTGCATTCATGTGGGATGCACAAATGCCAGATTGGGCAACATTTAGACAGCAGCATAGCTCACAATGCCCCCGCTGTTCTGTTGCAAGGGGCACGGAGTAGGGCAGAGGGTACCAGGACATAGGTTGGGCAATATATTGATTTTATATTGATATCGTGATATAAGACTAGATATCATATGGGATTTTGAATATCATAATATCGTGATATGACTAAGTGTTGTCTTTTCCTGGTTTTAAAGGCGGCATTACGGTAAAGAGATGCAATTTTCTTAACTTATTAGACTGTTCTAGCTGTTATATTACTTGTCTCTACCTGTTTGGACAGCTTCAAAAATGTCATTGTGTAAATATTTTATGACAGCACCAATAGCCATCTCTAAAATATCCTCAAAATATCAATATTGAGGTATCAAAAAATATCGTGATATTTAATTTTCTCCATATTGCCCAGCCCTCCATATCCATATCACCTAGAGATCGGCTGGCACTTTTAATAAATTCCTATCAAATAAAAGTCAAAAAACCACCGGTCGATGGTGTACAGGCTAGCAAGCCCCTGCTACGCAAATCAGGACAACTATTCATCAGCGTGCAAGGTCATTGATTAATACCAAAGGAAAAAAAAATAATAAAGGGTGCGACCAAATCACGTGTTGGTGCGACCAAATCACGTGTTGGTGCGACCATGTGCGTAGTACTGGTGCGACCAACTGAGGAAGTTGGTCGCACCAGTACTACCAGTGGAAAAGCTAGTGTGAAGACCTGTCAGTCCAAAGCAAATGGACACTGACACTGGCCTGACTAGCTGGCTGCTGTCTGAACCACTGTGGAGCTGCTGTGAGTGTCTCCAAGGACAGTGACTCCTAACCTATTTCTCCGTCGGGCCTCCATAGCTCAGCCTGATGAACTCTGTACCCTGGCTTGTGTAATACAAACCTTTAACACATTCACACAGTGTTTTCATTTTCCTGCTAAAGAAATGTTAAAAATCCACATATTTCACACTCAGCTTTTACAGGGTCAAAATTTAGAGAGGGAGAGAGAGAGAGGAAAAAAGAACCATTAAACGGCTGAGGTTGTTTGAGAGCGTATAGGCTGTCAATTCCCTTATTTAGCATTGTGGACCAATTGATTTATGAATCAAATTCAAATTTAATCAACTCTGAAAGTTGAAAAAAATGGAACGTGAGCATTTTGAAACCTTTAACTTCCCATATAACCCTGACTGAAAGCAACAGGCAGATCATTTGGGATGTTTAGGATATAACTTTTTTAAATGGTTCATGAGATCTTTTCAGGATGTGATGTCATCGACAATGTGACTATCTTCCTTTTTGCAGTGTCACACAGTGTCGAAGATTATGAAAGAGACGTTGTTTTTTTCAATAAGGGGTGACTGAACCCCCATCAGGGGACCTGATGTGTGTGTGTTTTATGTGTTTAATTCTTTTTATGCTGATCTTTGCACTGATAAGAACTGCACTTTCAATGTCAATATTTGTCTACAATGACAAATAAAGTTCTATTCTATTCTGAATGTTATGTACCAACTGTCCAGGAAATGATCAGGACAAATGGGACCTTAAAAAACTGAAGCGGTGATTTCCAGTGTGCTAACTGTACCCTGAGGAAGAGCTGATAGTGGAAATAATGACACACATACATTCATGTCAGCAGGGAACTCGTCCTTCTTCACCAGGCCAGTGGCAGCGGCGATGTTCCCCATGGCACCAGTTGTCTTCTCGGCCACTACAGTAACACAGATATGTGGCGCACACACAAAAACACACAAATACAGATGCACACAAAGCACAAACATATTAGGCATGATTACAACCTGGGTATTTACATTTTATTTTGCACAATGATCACATGCCCACCCCAGCTGCACACACGCACACACACACACACACACGCACAGACACACACACACACACACACACACACCTGTTCTTCATATCATACAATAACAGTGTCATATTGCATAGTTTCCAGCCAAACTCGTTTTTCAAATCAAGAGTAAGTGCCCTGCTACTGCAAAGACACTAAGACTCTTTCTTTTTTTTAATAGCAATGCCGCCGTGGTCGGTCAACAGAGGGAAAACTCACCTGTACCGACACTGTCTTTGGCCTTGGTACCTGAGAAGAGAAACAGAAATGAGTTAGAGAAGATATACGACCAACAACGTGGAAGGAGAAAAAGAAAGAAGAGCTGAATCATCACGGTTGCCAGAGGTGTTGGCTCTCGTGTCAGGCTATTTCACCAACGGGACTGTCGTCTTTGGTGCAGGAATTTAATCGGCGGCATATCTGGAGCTCGTGTTGGCGCTTATAAGGAAACATGGCTTCCCACCCATCTGGGAATTCACTTGTCGAGCATAATCTTCTCCGGAGCAGACGATACACTGGGGCTGTGCCATCACGATATAGGTTCAGTCCCCAGATACAGCACGGCGCCTGCAGTACGTAATTTTTACAAACTGCTCGCTGTCACTGCCAGCCAGCCAGCCATTCATTTTCATCCCTCTAACGGCAAACTAATGTTTAAAAGAACAAGCCGAACAGGAACATCGGGGTACACAGATGAGTGGGAGTGTCTCAGCGTCCCCCCCCCCCCCAGACAGGGTTTTGCATTCTCACTGTAAGCTGCCGCTGTGGGGTTGGAGGGAGGCCATTTCTCCTCCATCCTCCTATTTATTGATCCCCGGTCCACCGGACTGACAGCTGGGTTGGTGGCCGCTCGCCTTAACTCACGAGGCGTAGCAGAGCCGACGTTGTCACTGCACTACGGCAGCATGATACTTTTCGTTCATTAAACTTTCTGGTTGACTAAGAGACAACAAACAGCGCATTGTCCACCGCTCCGGCCTCTGACAGATCTCATCTATCTGCAACACACTCAAGCCAGTGATCCAAGCCAGCAACAATGCGGCCCGTTGGCTGCGGTCGTTCAAGCCCTTGGCGTCTTATCATTTTATTTATCATTTATTAATGAGCACACGCTCGAGCTCGGTGGAATTTGCTTTTGGTACGGGCGAGCAAGGTAAGCTCAGTTGAACGGTGTCGGTAACATCGAGCGTAGGCGGATATGCACGCTGCATTAGACTTCTCTGGTCTTCCTCTGTGCCGTCCCTCGCCTCCCTTCTCCCTCGGGGCCTCTGAAGACCCAATGAGTGGAGGGAAGGGGACGACAAAGTGCGTGACTGTCCACACAAAAGACAAAGCTCGAAGCAAAACAAGCATCCAGGATCTGCTCCCTACTGAAGCTCTGGTTGTCTGTGATGTAACGGGGAGGAAAAAGTAATCACCACATTTATAGTCACCCCTCACCACAGGCGACTGGACGAGAAACAGCAAAGCTTGCAGTTAGGTCCCTTTTTTTATACCCTTGTCTGACATGATAGGGAGAGCACATCTCCCAGCAATACGTAGGTCCTCCGGTATGAGAGTCTCTAAGCGAAAGAAAAGAGAAAACCGCAACATTATTAGGCAACACTGGTTGATGATGACGGATCGCCGCTGTCCTTCGTTTCGAAAATTGCCAATTCAGAAAAAAATAAATAAATAAATAGAAGAACATTTTTGACATTCACCGCTCAAGAGGCTACGTGCAAATATAATCTACATGTCATATTTATCTAATAATGTATTAACTTATTCGTAAACACCTGAACACCGATGAGTTGCGTTAGTATCGAAGTGATCGTGTCACTGATCAGTTACCTCTTTCGTCTGACCGGTAAGGCCCACCGGCTGCACAATGACAAGTCACAGCCACCGTAAGCTGAATTTCAGCGCTTCCATCAGCAAGAAATTGAAAAACCCGTTTGCCATGATGGAGAGCATCCAACTACATGACCATGTCCGCTGTTGATATCAATAACGTCGCTTCTGTGACCGGGCGTTGCACCAGTGACACTGAATCTTTTTTTATTTCTATAATTTTTCTATGCGCGCACAGATGAATCTAACTCTTACTACTTATCTTTTGTGGCTTTTCTACAAAACAAATGAGCTCAGTTAGGACATTAAAGTTTTCTATCTACCCATAATGCACCTTTACAACATGTTATTCACTAAAGGTTGCGCTGTGAGAATTTAACATAAAATGAAATGTGCTTATTCAGCTGGTTCAAACTAAATTGTTGAAGCAGGAGTTGCTGTTTGCTAAGGGGGTCGTGGTGTGACCATATGGTTTTCCTACAGTAATGATACTCCTATTACTCTAGCGCTGGTGTAATAATGTAAAACGGCAAAACAGACCCCCATCCGCGCCCCCACAACCCTGTGTTTTACTATAAGATGGGTGGCACAGCTTCTATAACACCGTTTACTGTGTCATTAAATGGTGCCTTGGATGGCACGTTTTTCTGAATCCCCTTCCCTTTGCCCTCCTCAGGCCGATTGCTCATCTCAGCCGAGTGGGCGGGTCTGCAGCAGCTGTCAAAGGTGGGCCGCAGACCTATCGAATCACTCCCACCCCTCCTCCACCGGGGGCCTTCAAGCGAATCACACTCAGCTTTCTAGGGCACCACTATGCTCAACAAGCAGAGTGCAGAAATGCCATAAGAAATGCTACAGATAGGCTCCTTTAACACTCGCCGAGATGCACAGGCAGAAACCTCCGAGCAGGGAGGCGGTGTGGAGGAGACAGGGATTAGCCTACACATGTTCAGACCGCAGCCTGACACGTTTGGCTGGGGTGATGAGCAACAGGGCATGTTAACGAAGATGTGGGGCTGCTGGATCCTGCTTCGCAAATGCCGAGCACAGCCCAGACACCTCAACAGAAAAAAATAACTACATAAAACACATGGTCACCGAGTAACTGCCAGAAGAGCAAGAAATTTAACGACAACAGGAAATTAAAACGAGACAAGCCATCTGGCTTTTTGGCTCTCCCAGCATATTAAGTGTTGATTTTTTTTTTAATGTCTGTACTAAAATAATGAGTGTTGTGAATGCTGTCTTATTGTTGATGTGTGCAAATAACCAAAACTAATCAACGAAAAACAGCAGATGTAAATTGTGATTGAGATAGTCTGCTGTCTATTGCTGCGGACACATTTTTTTTGCATGACCACATCAAATGCATTGAATTTAATTCTGTAAACAAACAGGCATTTTGTGGTTGGCTATTATGAGATTGGGGTTGAGCATGCAATTAAGACATGCATTTATTGACTGCTTCTGTCTTATATCAGAGGAGTATCACATCTATCACGCACAGTATGTGTGTGTGTGTGTGTGTGTGTGTGTGTGTGTGTGTGTGTGTGTGTGTGTGTGTGTGTGTGTGTGTGTGTGTGTGTGTGTGTGTGTGTATGCTCTTGGGGAGGGGAGGGGACCCAGGTGACTGACTGGACATCCAAATGCAACCAGGATGACACATTCTAAGTTATTTGGTCTGCCAAAGCAACATTATGGCAGTGTTTCTCAACCCAGTCCTCAAGGACCCCCCCCCCCCCCCGTCCTGCAGATTTTCTGTGCAGCCCTGAGTAGGTACTTGGTTGTAGTTATTCAACCAATCAGCAATAAATTATGTCAGATTTTGCACACCTTGCATAATTAAGTGCTATGAGATGATTGGTTGAGTAAGTACAAGCAGGGCTGCCTATGCAGGGTTACAATGAAAGGCTGCAGGTTAGGGGGTCCTTGAGGACTGGGTTGGGAAACACTGCATTATGGGATGTTATGGGAACACGGGCACATCCCAGTTATGCAGATTCGCCCATATCAATAGTGAAGTAACTTGTATGAAAAATATTGTGCAATCAAGTTACATTTTAAGCGGAAATCCGAGGAATATCAAGGGGAGTGCGAATTTCATTCCTCATAGTACCTTAATCTGGCTTGAATGTACTTCTACATTTTTGTTTTGCATCTTATTTCTTATTCAGCAAAACTCGATGTTTTTAATTTCACACTTATGTAAGCAGTTGGCATAAAATGAGCTTATGAATGCGTGGCAAATGACAACACACGCTAAAAATAGATTTAAAAAAAAGCCCCATAAGGCTGAGATACTTATATGTTAAAGGTTAAGCATCCATGAGGGTGGCCGTTGCCAGTTATGAAACCAAGGAAAAGACCAATCCAAAGGCTGTGGTCTGTCTTGTTTCCAGAACATGATTCAGGCCCTGAGCCTCCGCTCCACAATCTGTTGACGTCCAACTTGGTGTCATGTGGTATAGGAGCTGCTACCTCCCACAAGCGCTCACCACCACTCCACCCCTCCCTTCATCCTGTTTCCATCTCCTGCCTTCTGCCTGAAGCCTAGCCAGGCCAGGGAGAGGCAAAAGGACAACCAGACATAGACCCTGTAACAAATCATCTTCCTCAAAGTAAACCCCCTTCCCCTGCTGCTTCCCTCTCTAAACCAGTCAGTTGTCCCCACCTCTGTTACTCTTAAAACGGCTGCAGATGAAGGAAATAGAGAGTTGACCTCCCTAAAATATATGCAAATATAGATTAATTGACACGCAATCTGATGGATTAATCGATGTTTCTGCCGCTGTGCAGCATCCGCTGGCATGGAGCATTTGATCAATTTTTATGAGGCTTTTAATTTTGGAACAACAGTAATCGAAATGCACTTTTCACCCAGCCCGGTTAAAGGAAAAGAAGTTACTTCTTCTAATTTATATCAATTTAAAGGTCATTGTGATGAATATGAAATGATTGCAAAACTGATGTAGCATGTAAATAACCCATATAAAGGGAGCAAACCCCACATCTTGTTTAGCTAATTGAGAAAGCCTATAAATGCCTCTGGACCCTCATAAGGGCGCTCCTCTTGTCCCCACAGACAGGAAGAACGTGAGGCATTTAGACATGCTCACTGCCGGCTGACAATGAAGGCTATATTTTCAAATTAGGTATACCCTCTTACCTACAAACATTACTCCTTCCTTGGTCTTTTCGGCCGCTACCGCAACTCCTTCCTTGGTCTTCTCTGCGGCCACCGCCATCCCCTCCTTTGCTTTAGACAAACCCTTCATAAACACATCCATCTTGGCCGAGCTGCTGTGGAGAGAGAGAGAGAGACGGGCCACACCGAGCGTGATTATCCCTGTAATTACTGTCACAGCGTTCAAGTGTGGGTCATCTTATTCACTCAGTCCTCATCTAATGGCCTTGGACAGAAAATGCTTCCACAGGGCCATAGGTTACCACGAGGGAAGCAGCGCCTCCTGTGGCCGATGGTAGTTAGTCCCTGCAATCCAGCCCTTTAAGCCTATATAGTAAAACGCACGATTCACTCACGCGTAAAGCCCCCTCCCCCTCCCCTTTTCACGTCTTCGCCAAATGCATGAAATATTCAAAGCAAAAAAAGAAAAAGAAAAAACCGATTTCAATGACGTGCGTAACAGTGGGCTCATTAATTATTGCTGGCTTGCAGGACTACTATCAATGGCAGCGGAAGGACAGGATCGCAGGCCTTTGCGATGGGCTCGGTACCATGTGTAAGATGTGGAATAATGCATTAAAGGACCGGATGGCATTGCTGGGGGGACGGGGGTGGGAGGGGGGTTTATATCCACTGATGCTTGAAGCGCCCAGATTTTAAGGTGGAATAACCAGATTTGTAATGAACACGACGGCCACCGTAATCAAAGGTCACGCCTCCATCACGCGAAATGAAACAATTTCTTTAAAAACGGCTCATTTTCGCGTCCTCGCAAGCTTAGGTTGGTATGGATATAATATAATAACGCGCGGGAAAGGAGGAGGAGGGAAGGAGCGGCGGAGTCTCACATCCGCCGGATAAACGCAACATTTCCCGCGGTTCGGCCACGTCTCGTGCGCTCTGGGCTTCTAACAGCCACGGAATTGGCGGCGCAGAAGCGCGACGGCGAACTGAAGCCAAATGTTCGACCCCCCCTCCCCCCCGCGTCTATACACCGCGTTTCTCACGGACTGTCAGCTCTTCTGACATCGAAGCTATTTTGGGCACAATCCCAAACCCCGGTTTCTCCCACGACGACGCCACATGGACATCAAACAGCCCCTCCAAAAACGAAAGACGAATGAATGGCAAAAAAAAAGGAGAAGCTTAAAAAAGAAGAAGAAGAAGGAAGCCTTTACCTGTGACAGAATAAGCCTGCGACTCTTCCCCTTCAACTGCACAGTCGGTTCAGAATATGGTCCGAACGGGAGAGATATCTCCAAACGATCACTATAGGTGGGCCTTCCGCTGGCTTCTCTCCGGCAACAGGGACGGCCCCCTTCACAGTGCGGCTCAGACGATCACGCACGCACCCCCCAGCCCCTCCCACCCCCCACCACCATTGATCATTCACACGTCAGCTGCTGTGGATGCTGATGCAGTATAGGTGTATGCACAGTTGGGGAATGGGATTTTAGCATTAGACCTGTGACATTTTACATCGTCCTGCTTATCAGATCCACAATGAGGATATTGGCTATTACTGCTAAAGGACACTTGGAGTTGTTTGTTTTTTTATCCTGTAGAGCTGTTAGGTTGTAATAAAAGCAGCCCCTCTGGGTTCAGCCGTATGTTAAATCCCTGCAAATGAAACGACGACTACAGTTAAATCACATTTCTACTAGTGGAATATCTGGGGGTCCCCTGGACCCCGGTTTTAGAAAGTATTTGGTCACCGGTTGCCCAATTTCTATCATACTGAAGACAAACTGGTGAAACTGGTGTCATTTTTTTCTTTCTTGTTAAGACTAATGCCCCAAATCATACATAAAAAATGCACTCATCAGTAAGCACCGCATCCTACTTCCAGCATCATATAAAAGACTGTCTCCATCACTTGATGTTAAAATGGAAGATATTCAAAGCTTTATCTAATTCGTACACTGACATGACAAAGCATGTATTTGCCAAATAAGAGGGTCATCCATGGGTGATACCATTTTGTGACCGGAGTCGATTCTGAGGTTGAACTGGCACATCGTGATTTGGGGGAATTAACTTTTTGTGAATTGCGTTTTGACAACATTTTCTTTGCGCTGCATATGTCTCATTTTTGCTTCAAAATCGGAGAACGGTTAAAAAGCCTATATATATTATATATCCCCCCCCCTCGGATATGTGCAGGAAGTGACGTTATGCTTATGACAGTGGGCGAGTGAGTGCGTAATCCCCCCGCTTCCACTGAAGCCCGCCCCTCCCCCCCCAGAGGAATTCCCAGCTCCCAACCTCCTCTTGAATTATCTCTTCTTTCACCGACTCGTCTTATGGTCCCCAGTCCCCAGTCCCCCCCCCCCCCCCCCACACACACACACACACGAGAGGTTTCGGCCCTGCCTGGATTCGGCCGTGGTCAGCATTAAACGGAAACGCCTCTAAGTCAAAAACAATCCTCATCTCTCTAACAAGAGCGTATCTATTCATCTCACATCAGAGTCAGTTTCCTAATTTGTATTTGTTGTCTTTTTGTACAGACCCCCCCCCCAAAAAAAACCCCACCAATATCGTCGCGTAGATTGAGCAATTTTCTAGGGCAATAATAGGCATTAGTAATACTGACATGATAGACAGACAGACAGACAGACAGACAGACAGACAGACAGACAGACAGACAGACAGAGATATAGATAGATAGATAGATAGATAGATAGATAGATAGATAGATAGATAGATAGATAGATAGATAGATAGATAGATAGATAGATAGATAGATAGATAGATAGATAGATAGATAGATAGATAGATAGATAGATAGATAGATAGATAGATAGATAGATAGATAGATAGATGGAGCGGCCATTTGTCGACCGGCGGTTGTCCATGGTGCTGAAGAGCGGCTCTGTCCATGGTGCTGATGTGCTCCGCAGCCTCGTTTGACGTCCGTGGAGATCTTGCGGTGTACAAGACGAGGCGTATGTTGATACTGAATCTATCTGACACGAGAAACATTGATATACATCAGATGTGTTTGAAAAGAGACCTTGTCAACATTAAGGTATTATTTATGAATTTCACAGTCCCTTGTGACTCTTGGCACTTGTAAGCTGCAGCTGCCCTCTTGTGGTCTTTTACGGCATGACACCTTTTTGCGTTACTGAGAATGCATGAGTACAAAAAAAGAAAAAGAAAAAAAGAAACAGCATGCAATTTAAAAATATGAAAATACAAAATAGTATGAAAATATAGAAGTTAATATAAAATGAATAGGAAAGTCTGTTTCTCATGTCGATGTAGAATACTCCAAAGCACTGAACACATTTGTGATATTCTTATAACAATGGAGATAAAGTTTGATTAACAGAAGAGAGAATACAAAACTTCCAGTTGTACACTAGTTGCTGAAATGGGACATACCATTGTTGCGCTGCAAAGCTAAGATAACATCTGTTGTCCAAATGTCCATCCATTGTCTTAACCGCTTATCCTGCTCTCAGGGTCGTGGGAATGCTGGAGCCTATTTCAGCAGTCATTGGGCTGCAGGCGGGGAGACACCCTGGACAGGCCAACACACACACGCGCGCGCGCGCGCGCGCACGCACACACACACAAACACACATTCCTAGGGACAATTTAGTACTGCCCATTCGCCTGACCTACATGTCTTTGGACTGTGGGAGGAAACCGGAGCCGTCGGAGGAAACCCACACAGACACGGGGAGAACATGCAAACTCCACACAGGGGACGACCCGGGATGACCCACCAAGGTTAGACTACTCCGGGGCTCGAACCCAGGGCCTTCTTGCTGTGAGGCGACTGCGCTATAACCACAGTGCCACCGTGCCATCGTCCAAATGTTTCGACAGAAATTTGTACATTTCGCTACCCCATAACTGGAGGCAACACATCATCATCATCATCCTCAATCTGCAAAACAGCGCTCCCTGGGCCAGTTTTGGGGGGAGGTTCCTTGCCCGAGGGCCCAGGCCAAACCAAGATCTACTGGGATTTGAGCTGGCAGCCCTTCAGTTACTTACTTATGTTCCTTACCATACCGTTATGGACGTCTTTTATTACCAAATTCATCTCGTTAAAACGTGCAGCTAACATAATTTTCGAAATTCATTTCACATTATTTCGTCATCTCCCAGTCAATAATAGACTTGTTCAAAGGCAACTCAACTTATACCCAGGGCAGTATGATCCCTTGTAGTAGTATCACTTCTTTTTTTTAAACCAGGTTTTGGTTTTAAGCAGCGTTTGAAAAATAGTGTGAAGTGATAGCATAAAAATGAAGTGATAGTATCTGTACTGGTCTTAGGGCACTGTGGCCGGATTTCCATGAAGTATCCAACCCAGTGACCTGATCGCTTCAGGCTCAGGATGTGAGGCCAACTTTTTACAACAAGGCAGATGAGAAATATTGGTGACAGGGATAAATTTGCAAGTGAGACAAAATCAATCAACATACCATCTGTAAGGAGCACATATATAACGAAAAAATTAGGGAGGTTATAGGTTTTGAAAAAAAATCCAGTTGATTGCCTCAAAATGTAACTCAAACATTATTTGTCTTTATTGTCAATAATTATCAACAATGATAACATATCATCGACAATAATACCTCTTATATAAATAGGATTATGATGAAAATGCATTTTTCAGTATTGTTATTATCAGTGTGTGGCACGGCGGGGCAGTGCCTGCACTGCTGCCTCACAGCAAGAAGGTCAAAGGTTCGATTCCTGCCTGGGGCGGGGTCGCCACTGGGGAAGTTTGCATGTCCTCCCCAGGCCTGTGCCCTGTTTCAGAAAGCGGATTTAGTGAAAACTCAGAGTTGAAGGAAACTCTGGGGTTCTTTTGGTATTACAAAGCCAGCTCAGCCTAACTCTGAGTCCGTTACTATGGCAACATTCTCCGTGAAGCTAACCGGCTCGCTGGCAGGTTTTCTTCAACCCCGAGTTCCTCCTCCTCTCTAGCTGAAGCCTGCAGACCGAAGGAAGGGTCAGACATGGCGTGTCACTTTTTCTTGAAGAGCAGGTTGATACTGAAACACAAATACTCCGCAAAAATCTCCGTCAGGTGATCAGACCCCGCTTGGCTGTCTTATCATTCCCTGATGGCTATCTATTGGAGCGTTACTGTTTTTCTGCACAACCGATCATTTATCTGAACAATATTCTCAGCCCTCGAATCGTTGCAATAATTTCCAGCATTACTCTGTTAAAAAAGAGAAGGTGCAAGTTTTATTGTGGTGCAACACAATCATCAACTGTTAGATGTGATTTAGAAGGTGTAAACCTCAATAGGCCTCTCTGTATCTTCCCTATCGGTGGCAGCCGACAAGGTGCCTTCATCATCCTCCTGTAATGAAAATTAATGATTTCTGCGTTCTACTCTAAGCCATTATGAAAAATGTGTGGCGTATTAAGAGTACTTACAACTGCATGGAGGTCTGTTGTGGCAGAATGCTCCACCAGACTGATTACACCATCAGTAACTAGTAGAAGATGAAGTTAAATCATAACTTTACCCAGAAAAGTGCCCCATCTAATTTGAATTCTGTTTTTACAACAGTGTACAGGCCACATCACAATTTTTCAAATATATTAACTCTGAGTCACCATGAAATAGATTAGGATGTCTGAAGGACAACTAAGAATCTGAAAAAGTAACAGCAGTCATTTACAAAGAATTGTGCCGCTACAAGAAAATAAGTGTATCAAGTTGTGTCTAAGCTGGATGGGTGTGCGTCACCAGGGTGGTTGGGTCAGATGAGCTTCCTCCAGAGATGCCTTCAGCAGTGACTGAGGGCCATCGCTTCAGCCTCTGTGAGGGGCGGTGGTGGTGGACCCTCAACTATTTATCAGGCCTCGGCCTTTTTTTTTCTATTGGCTATAATGGACGTCAAATTTGAACAGATCCATTAAGTACAAATTTGGAGACTTGTTAAGGCATATAGGTGTTGCTTTCAAATAGACACTATTAAATACTGGCAGTGGAAAAGCAGTTGGTTCAGATGACATACCTGTGGGGGCATTGAGGTGTTTAGGAGAGATGGCAGTGGGGTTTTTAACTAGATTGTTTAACACAATCTTAGAAAATGAGAGGATGCCTGAGGAGTGGAGAAGAAGATTACTGGTACCGATTTTCAAGAATAAGGGCGATGTGCAGAACTGCAGCAACTACAGAGGTATAAATTTGATCAGCCACAGCATGAAGATATGGGAAAGAGTAATAGAAGCCAGGTTAAGAGGAGAGGTGATGATTAGCGAGCAGCAGTATGGTTTCATGCCAGGAAAGAGCACCACAGATGTGATGTTTGCTTTGAGAATGTTGATGGAGAAGTATAGAGAAGGTCAGGAGGAGTTACATTGTGTCTTTGTGGATTTAGAGAAAGCATACGACAGGGTGCTGAGAGAGGAGGTGTGTTATTGTATGAGGAAGTTGCAGAGAAGTATGTAGGAGTGGTGCAGGATATGTATGAGGGAAGTGTGACAGTGGTGAGGTGTACAGCAAGAATGACAGATGGGTTCAAGGTGGAGGTGGGATTACATCAAGGATCGGCTCTGAGCCGTTTCTTGTTTGCAATGGTGATAGACAGGTTGACGGACGAGATCAGGCAGGAGTCTCCATGGACGATGATGTTCGCTGATGACATAGTGATCCGTAGCGAAAGTAGGGTGTAGGTTGAGGAGAGCCTGGAGAGGTGGAGGTATGCACTGGAGAGAAGAGGAATGAAAGTCAGTAGGAGCAAGACAAAATACATATGAGAGGGAGGACAGCAGAATGGTCTGGATGCAAGAAGTAGAGGTGGCAGAGATGGATGAGTTTAAATACACTGCTCAAAAAAATAAAGGGAACACATAAGCAATGCAATGTAGCTCCAAGTCAATCACACTTTTGAGATATCAACCTGTCCAGTTAGGAAGCAACACTGATTTGTGAATCAATTTCACCTGTTGGTAAATTGCAAGACAACCCCTATAAAAGGAATGGATTTGCAGGTGGTGGCCACAGACCATTTGCCTGTCCTCATCTTTTCTGGCCGATCTTTGGTTAGTTTTTCATTTTGCTAGTGCCCTCACCACTAGAGGTGGCATGAGGCGGTATCTGCAACCTACAGAAGTTGCTCAGGTAGTGCAGCTCATCCAGGATGGCACATCAATGCGTAGTGTGGCAAGAAGATTTGATGTGTCTCCCAGCACAGTGTCCAGAGCATGGAGGAGGTACCAGGAGACAGGCCAGTACACCAGGAGACGTGGAGGGGGCCGCAGGAGGACAACAACCCCGCAGCAGGACCGCTATCTGGTCCTTTGTGCAAGGAGGAACAGGAGGAGCACTGCCGGAGCCCTACAAAACGACCTTCAACAGGCCACTAATGTGCAGGTTTCTGCTCAAACAGTGAGAAACAGAATGCATGAGGATGGTATGAGGGCCCGACGTCCACAATTGGGGCCTGTGCTCACAGCCCAACACCGTGCAGCCCGATTGACCTTTGCCAGAGAACATCTTGGTTGGCAGATTCGCCATTGGCGCCCTGTGCTCTTCACAGATGAGAGCAGGTTCACACTGAACACATGTGACAGACGTGAGAGAGTCTGGAGACGCTGTGGAGAACGTTCTGCTGCCTGCAACATCCTCCAGCATGACCGGTTTGGCGGTGGGTCAGTGATGGTCTGGGGAGGCATATCCTTGGAGGGCCGCACAGACCTCTACGTGCTAGCCAGAGGTACCATGACTGCCATTAGGTACCGGGATGAGATCCTCAGACCCATTGTCAGACCATATGCTGTTGCAGTGGGCCCTGGGTTCCTGCTCATGCGTGACAATGCTCGTCCTCATGTGGCCAGAGTGTGTCAGCAGTTCCTGTATGTCGAGGGCATTGATGCTATGGACTGGCCTGCACGTTCCCCAGACCTGAATCCAATCGAGCACCTCTGGGACATCATGTCTCGTACCATCCGCCAACGCGATGTCGCACCACAGACTGTCCAGGAGTTGACCGATGCCCTGATCCAGGTCTGGGAGGAGATCCCCCAGGAGACCATCCGTCGTCTCATCAGGAGCATGCCCAGACGTTGTAGGGAGTGCATACAGGCACGTGGAGGCCACACACACTACTGAGCCTCATTTTGAATCGTCTTGAAGAATTTCTACAGAAGTTGGATCAGCCTATGTTCTCATTTTCCACTTTGATTTTGAGTATGATTCTGAATCCAGACCTTAATGGGCTAATGCTTTTGATTTCCATTGATCATTCTTAGGTTATTTTGCTCTAAACACATTCCTCTGTCTAATAAATAAAGATTTTCAGCTGAAATATTTCATTCATCGAGGTCTATATTGTGTTTTTAGGTGTTCCCTTTATTTTTTTGAGCAGTATACTTGGGGTCAACTGTTCAAAGTAAAGAGGAGTGCAGAAGAGAGTGAAGAAGAGAGTGCAGGCAGGGTGGAGTGGGTGGAGAAGAGTGTCAGGAGTGATTTGTGACAGAAGGGTACCAGCAAGAGTTAAAGGGAAGGTTTACAAGATGGTTGTGAGACCAGCTATGCTATATGCTTTGGAGACAGTGGCCCTGATGAAAAGACAGGAGGTGAAGCTGGAAGTGGCAGAGTTGAAGATGCTAAGATTTTCATTGGGAGTGATGAAGAAGGACAGGATTAGGAACGAGTATATTAGAGGGACAGCTCAGGTTGGACAGTTTGGCGACAAAGCAAGAGAGGCAAGATTGAGATGGCTTGGACATGTGTGGAGGAGAGCTGCTGGGTATATTGGGATAAGGATGCTGAATATGGAGCTGCCAGGAAAGAGGAAAAGAGGAAGGGCAAAGAGGAGGTTTATGGATGTGATGAGGGAGGGCATGCAGGTGGCTGGTGTGACAGAGGAAGATACAGAAGACAAGAAGAAATGGAAACAGATGATCCGCTGTGGTGACCCCTAACGGGAGCAGCCGAAGGTAGTAGTAGTAGTAGTAGTGGTAGTAGTAGATTAAATACTGGCAGTGTTAGGATGGTTGAACATTTTGCTTTTTTTTTTTTGCTTAGAAAAATTCACTGCTTCGAATATCACATGTTGGATATGGCCACTGAATGCTGTTTAATTAGGTAGGGTAGGCTAAACAACATCACGATTGCTTGTAAAGAAATTATACCTTAACAGTTTGAACTATATTTTTATATTTATGTATTTTATCGGTTGCTGCAAAGTACATTTTGCGCCTGTTGGATTGCACCTGCATATAGATATTAAACACTCACTCACACACACATAGGATGACCTTTTTTGCTCACCGGTTGCCATGATGAATCATAGTGTCAGAGCTCCATTGATGATGGCGTTTTATAGTCGTCACTCATGTGCTTAACCCAGAGTTAACGTACCCAGAGTTGATTGAACTAACTCAGATCAGCTTTTCTGAAACCAAAAACTCTTGAGTTTGACAGCTTAGAGTTAGTTAACCCAGAGTTCAGGTTTAAACTAACAGTTTGTTAAGCCTGCTTTCTGAAAAAGGCCCCTGTCGGTGTGCAGTGGTTGTCTGTGTGTGTACTCTGCATGTTCTCCCCGTGCTCAGCTCTAGACTTGGGGCCTATCTGAGTGGACAGCAAAAAGAACCCCAGCATAATAAAGAGCCTCCAGTAAAACCATGCAGAACACTCTCCTGTCCTGTCCCTGACCACGACATGGATGTCCACCTGGAATTGGTCCCCAGGTGCCAAAGGAAAGGGCTGCCCACTGCTCCTGGCTGGCCCTGGAGGAAGGACAGCAGGATGGGAAAAATGCAGAAGGAACATTTCTTCAGCCACCACTCCCTGCATGTGTGTGTGTGTGTGTGTGTGTGTGTGTGTGTGTGTGTGTGTGTGTGTGTGTGTGTGTGTGTGTTCTAGTGTGTAGCTGTGAGACGAAGTCTCTCTTCTCTTCTCTCTAATATTGATAATAGTAATAATCCACAAGTAGTGCTACTACTGCTCCCAATGATGCTGATGATGATGATGATCTCATCATCATCATAGCAATACTACTAGTTACTGCTACTTATTATCATCCTCATTATTATTAATATTAACATTATTATTGTGGTGGTTGTTGTTGTTCTATTTTGTTTGTTCTTTTAAGTTCTCCTAGGTTCAACAATGGCCATGTTGAAATATTATTACAAAAAAAACTAAACAAAACAAAACAAAAAACAATCACTAGAATGACCTGTTCCATTTCTGTTTTCGGTACCTCTTTACAAACTTGACTACCCTTATAATGAATGGTTTATAATTAGTTTATTAATTAGGTTGTGACCACTATAAGTCATTAACAAGATGTTATAACACGTTAGATAAAAAGGGCAACAGTGACCCGTTGCTTGCCAAATAGAGAGCCTACATTTATCTGTACTGTTATGCCTTAGATCTCATTGGTTACTTAGCTAGCAACTAGCAAGCTCTGAGATTTAACAGAATAGACAGATTAAACAGTACAGCAGTAACTTGATTTTGCCAAATAGTGAGCCCGCATATCATAACTTATTTATAATTGTTTATTAGTGATTTATAAAGTGTTTTCAACCTAATCAATAACGTAATTATAGATCCTTTCTTTATAAATGTGGCTCACGCTGACCAAAAAAACCACGCTAACAGCGACTAACACCCGCCTTTGGTGGTCAGTGTGAAAGCTCCCCTTTTAGCGGGTTTACCCGCGTTTAAAACACCCCGCTTATACGCGCTAATTTTGGTGTAAAAAGGGTTTTAAAAGTGGTACCCTATTTTCTGGGTGGTGGTATCCTGACAAGAAGATGGCGGAGTTGAACGACAAAGTGAACGATTGAATAACAATCCCCTTCGCCACAAATACAACTTTTAGGTATCTTATGCAGGACCTTTGACCCCTAACTTGTGCGCGCTTGCTCGGTGACTCACGGTGGGCGTGGCTGTACCGGGCAGCGTGCGGCTGTTACGGTATGAGTGACTGCCGGGGCGTTCCCACATTACAGCGCGCCTGTTCGCCAAAACCGGCGTCTTCACATAAAACTTAGCATTAGATTCTGTACATTACATTATATTTATGTTCTTTATAAATCAATGTACTTAATGAACACTATCAAAATCCCCTGTGTCGCTGCAATTCCATTCTCTTGTCAATTCTCAGCCTTTATTTGAGGCACCAGTGAATCCACCTTTATCTATTACGAGTTCTTTACGATCTCAGCCTCCGGGTGATGCATTTACTTGAAATCCATTGAATGGAGCCAGTCAGTCTCAGCAGACATTATATAAGTCCAATAAATCAGAGTTATAAAATCCGGGAACGGGCTGAGGCTGCGCCCTAGTGGAAATTTACACCTGTTTAGGTTGCAAGTCATTTTCCAATGACATGTGCATACACAGCGCATCTGCTTCCCGCTGGAGAAGGATGGATACCAACAGGGGACCGAAATAGTTTCGGTTTGAAATGTTGCCCTTCCTCCCAGCAATTCTTTGCACAGATTATCTGGCAGCATTCGTTTTATGGCGTTGCATTTTATAGTTCAAAATAGCCAAGATATTTAGTTGTGTTGCATAGCTTCTCAGTGCCCTTTAGAGAAGGGGGGGGGTGGCTGCGTGCTATATGGACTTTCTGTAAGGAGTCAACACCACTAGATGGAAGCAAAGACTCTTTATAAAGTAGGGCCAAGGTAAAATAACAGGCATATTAAAACTAGATGTTTTGATAGTCGTATCAAAATGCTATGTTATCTCATTAACCGAGAACGCTTCACAACAATAGTGTAATCGCCTTGAGGACAAATCAGCCCCCTGTGTCACCTTTAAACGCCGGTTGTACAAGTTCACAGTTACACTTGATCATTTTTATTCCTTCATGCTGCATTTGCAATGAAAATATTTGTCAAGGGGAACTTTCATCTGCTATATGCATTACACACACGGAGGCAATGTCTATAGTTTGCTGATCAAAATATCCGTTGGGTATTGTAAAGGATGTACGGGAATTAATAGCGTTATGCAAATTGTACAAAGTGCTTAAAGCATTTCTCCATCCTCTATGCATGCAAGCTTTTATTCGGGGAAACTATGTCGGGGCACTTTCAACCAGTGATTGAACTCGATATACAGCACCTGAACACAAGCCAATAAACTATACAAATGAATGGAGCGATGGAGTGGAAGCAATGTTACAATTATGTCATAGCAATCTGTTTAATCCCCCCCCCCCAGAACACGAGGAAAATGATAAGTCACACTCCTGTCGCGTTTGTACGGCTGCACCGCACGTGTGTGGGTGCGCGTGTGCGCGTGCGTGCGAGGGCGTCATTTTACTCCTTGTAATAAAGGTTGCCAAACTTTTTTCAGTTCTGCCAATTTTTTTTGCAGTTATATAAACTCATTCCAGCTGGCCCCCTGCCTATACTATTGGCTGCTATTAATGCTGATGCATAATTGCATTGCATAACACTTTCTGCTGTCTTTTAGGGAAGTCAAACAGCTGTGGCTGCTGACTGTGTCTCCACTGCATGGGGTTAAACGCTCCACTAGTGCCCTGGCAGACAACAGGCCCATTGTAAAGAGAAACTGCTACCATTCATAACTCATTCTATGCCGCATGAATGACGGTTGTATAACTGCCACAGTGCTCTAGCAGTGCAGATTTTTCAGTCCGGGGAGATTTAAATAACTTTTTTTTTTAATTCTTTTATCAGAGTACCGTTGATGGACAGACAGAGGCCATAAAGCACAGCAGCCATACAATGTCAGCCATGAATGAGAAAAATCATGTCTTTGTCCAAGAAAGAAAGGAAGGAAGAAATTGAAATGCTCGAAGTGACCGACAGTGGTCTGTTCCTTCACCACCAGATGGTAGTAGAGAGTAACATGTCAGAGGGACATCTAAAAAGACATGATGATGATGATGATGGTGGTGGTGATGGTGAAGGTGATGATGATGATGATGATGATGATGATGATGAAGCAGGAGGCAAGCTGTCACCAAATAAATGCTGCAGATTCTGAGGTGTGAACCTTAACGGGGTGGCAGGGTAATAGCTCTTGTACACCATCACTGCAGAAAGGAACCACGTTTCAGAAAATGGCAGAGGTACAAATGACTGCAGTACATCTTTCAACATCTCCCATATGGCGTACCCGCGGGGACCATTATAAGTGGAACACATTGATGGCTGAGATGTAATGGACGGCTGCTGTTGGGAATCCAATCACTTATACGAAACAATCCGGGTTTGATTTTGAATAGTTCTATGCCACAGGTTAAAATCGTCTGTATGGCAGAAATGAAGATATCATGTTTGATCTGCAAAACCAGTCAGGGAGGAGAGTCAAGAACAAATGTGTTTTTCTGTGATAAGCAGAAAGTGAATTTGTTTACAAGGGCCTCATTTGCATAACAAAGAGTATGTGTTGTGGGGGCTTTGTGAAATTCAGGTAATCACTCTTTGCTTTGTTGTGCATTGTCCTGACATGTGCTCTTTAGATGCATCTGATGTCAGAAGTAAAGCAAGCTTTTCTACCTCTTGCTGCTTGATTCAGCCTTTTAATAATTGGCATGGAGTAAAGTGCACAATGAAGCGAGATCAAAACTGTGTCATTCATCCAGGTTTCCAGTCTCTCAATACAATGTAAATTATTGTTTCTGAGACAATATCAAATGTCATTTGGGAAATCTCCGGGCTGCCTTTCAGCTCTATACTGGAAGGGCGCAGAAAGAGTCTTACTTGGAAAAAGTCTGGAGACAAACAATTGTTAAAGAGCAGCAATTGCAAAATAGACTTGCTGCAACAGAGGTGGCCCATGCATAATAATACATCATCTTGTCCCATCCATCCATCAATTGTCCAAACCGCTTATTTTGTTCTCTGGGTCGTGGGGGTGCTGGAGCCTATCCCAGCAGTCATTGGGCGGCGGGCGGGTAGACACCCTGGACAGGCCGCCAGGCCATCACAGGGCCAACACACACACATTCACACAATTTAGTACGGCCGATTCACCTGACCTACATGTCTTTGAATTGTGGGAGGAAACCAGAGCACCCGGAGGAAACCCACGCAGACACAGGGAGAACATGCAAACTCCACACAGAGGACGACCCGGGATGACCCCCAAGTTTGGACCACCCTGGGGCTCGAACCCAGGACTTTCTTGCTGTGAGGTGACTGCACTAACCACTGCGCCACCATGCCGCCACATCATTTTTGTGGTTACTGAAACACAAATACAAGGCAGAATGTCACGCATGCACAATGAAAATTGTGGGTAAACTAATGGACAACATACAGAAAGATTTTAAAGGCAGAAATATCTTTTCAGCTGTGCACCGACAAAATATAGAAGTTTTGGGCAACATCAGACTCGAGTTTTAGAGGAAAACTGTGTCTTTTGTTGTAGTCCAAAATGCCTCTGATCAAATGAGAACCATGAAGACTTAGACAACCGGCATATTTCTAAAAAAAAAAGAAACGCTGTGATTGGAGACCTGGTAAGCTAATGAGTTTACGCTTCTATCTTCTGCAATTTGTACAGGCTTTTGTGCCAAGGCCTTTGAGGCTTTTCTGTGCCAAGTCTTGTAATGGTGTTCTCATTGTTCTCCTGTGAATCTTCACTTCTTTTTTTTTTTTTTCACGGAACTTCGGGGAATCCGTCTGCAGGATTTTTCACATGGGAAAGACAATGAGGCCGAGAGAAATCACAGTGAATTATGGATACTGCTGCAGTGAAATTAAGATGAGAAAGAAACGGCAGGAAAAAAAATCCTGTCTCAGTAAATGGCTCCACAGAGATGTAATTTGGAAATGGCAACTGAGCTGCACTGCAGTGTACCAAGTCATAAGTTATTCTTGTTAAGCACTTACAAAAACATATTGCTCATTCCTCCTTCCCCCTCTCCTTGACTGCCTCATTGGTATGTGTCAGCCTGAGAAACTGGGATCCGGGACTCTTTTGGGCCATGACCATCTGTAACTATTAGCTTTTGGCTCCCTGAATAATATGTGTATTAGAATCTCCTCTTGCCTTTCACAGTTGTTGCTGCACACCATCTAAATTGGAGACTGTGCACGACTGGTTAATACCGGTCTCGTTAGTACCTCTCTCCTTCTCTCTTTTCCTCTCTCTCTTGTGCTTCTCTCTGTCTTGGCAAGCTGCATAATTATCTGCTAAACGTCATACAAATGAGAGTCGATCTCAGACTTGGGAGTTATTTGAATTATTGGGAGGGCGGTGGGCACACTGCTTTATTTGAGCCTATAAGAAGAAAACTGTTAAGATTTGCTGGGAGCAAATCTAGAGGGTGGCTGAGTCTCCAGGCTTGTCCGTTCCTATTCATTCAACCATTAATGCCCGAGAGTAAACCGGGGGAAACGTTCTAACCCTCAGATCACCTTTGAAGCGGAGAGACGAGTGTCTCTCCTCTCCCAGAATTTAGCGCTTCTCTTGCCTAGGCCTTGGTGCAAATCCAACAACTCTTACACATGACAGAACATCGCAGAGCACTCTCCATAACCTCCTCACTGTCTTCAAACTACTGTACAGTCAAACTACATCCGTCCATTTACTATGCTGCTATAGCCCCCGCTGACCCTATAGTTAGCTTGCTAGGTAGCTTAGAGTAGACTGGAAACACTGGCATTTCAGTGAGCCCACGTGTGAGTGTATGTGAAAAAGTTATTTGCCCTTCAACATTTTGTACTTTATTAATCCCAGTGGGGAAATTCATCCTCTGCATTTAACCCACCCCAACACACACCGGATGCAGCGGGCAGCCGCCGTGCAGCACCCGGGGACCAACTCCAGTTCTTCTTTCCATTGCCTTGCTCAGGGGTACAGTCAGGAGTGTTAACCCTAACATGCATGTCTTTCTGATGGCGGAGGAAACCGAAGCACCCGGAGGAAACCCACACAGACACGGGGAGAACATGCGAACTCCACACGGAAAGGACCTGGGGCGGCATGGGGTTTGAATCCAGGACCTTCTTGCTGCGAGGCAACAGCGCTAACCACTGGGCCACCGTGCCGCACTTAAATTACACAGGTAACACCTGAAAACAGTAGACCGGATTAAAACAAATGCTTCCAGTGTATTCTGTGCTGAGGAGTACATCACAAACACCTACTGAAATTTTGTTCTTCCTTAATTTCTCTTTCTTTTCTCCCCTCTCACTCACACACACATATGCACGCACACACATGCATGGTGCACACATACACACACACACACACAGTAATTCCATGGGGCTCAAGGTTGTTGTGCTTATTGAATATATCAACTTAGCCACTGATGTCATTGATCAGAAAGCCAATTCCAGTTCTATTATTGTGTTAGAGGGGAAAACAATTGCCAAATGACTTTGTAAGGTGCACTCACTTGGTAAACAGACCTGAGATCCATTAAAGCCTTGGAGATTATCAAGCCTCAGTCCAACAATTTGTGGAGATTGTTCTAAACACCTTGCCGGTGACCTTCCTCATCCAGTTGAAAGTCAATGGGAAACGTGGCAAGTAGCCCGCGAGCACCCGCGAGCACCCGCTCCACTTTAATTACACTGCACCTCAACGGCTGGCTCTTTCCCTCTGCCCCCTCATCTCTCTTATATAACCATGTATGCCTATCAATAACTTGGGCCCACTTATACAGTCCAGATGTGTCATAGGTTTAATAGCCCTCAAGGTACTACTGGCCACACTTAATCAGGGTATTTTCGCTCTGTGATAGATATGCCATGGTATGAACTACAACTCATCAATATTAAAGCCAGGAATTTGCTCCAGTCTCTGCTGGGTATATCTCCTTAGCTGCCTCACCGGGGCCTCTGAGCAGGCACCCGTGGATGTTTTCCATGCACTCGGTCATAATGCACGGCGCCTACCGCATTGATATCTTAATGCACCTCGGAGGGTCAATACACTCTTAAAGACAAGTGTAGATTCAGGGGGAACGCTTTAACAATGTATGCAGCCTGTCTATGCCACAATCTCAATCCAACTTAATTACAGGACCGTATGCAAGGTTGGCTCGTGGCCTTCCCGTAGATAATTGGGTAAAGCAGGTGGTTCTGAGGAATGTGAATTTAACCGTTGAGTTTGCCGAGGCGTTCACGCCATCAGTATTGCCAACCGCTTTCTTTTTTTTGTTTTGTTGAAAATTTGGAGCCAAAGATCTTATTCAAATTAGTACGGTAGTTTGTTATGAATATTTGGAGTCTATGAGCAGCTGAATCTGACGGGGGTTATGTCGGCGTTGGGGGGATATCTCAGAGAATTTTATAATACTAAAGTGACAATGTGGATATCTGAAGATCATCTGATGTCCCGCTGCCTTACAATAACACCGCCTCGGAGGGAAGCTGGAGCAGTCGGAATACCTATGTATGGGTAAATCGTCATAACACTTGCAAATCCGTGGGAAAAGTTATAGTGCTTTGTTTTTTGTTTTGTTGTTTTTTGTTTTACCTCGCTCAGACAAATCAGCAGTGTTAGAAAGGACGCGTGTCCCCGTGTCGAGATGTTGTCTTAAAGCTTGGGGGTTTGAGTGGAGTTCCAGCATGAGGAACCGATTTCTCACGCTTCCTATCTAGCAGCACCTGGGCTGCTGCTGTATCTGCCTCCTCTGAACCATCTCAGCAGGGGGGGGGGGGACTCTGCCTGGCTACAGAGAAAAACATTTGCTTCCAATGAATAAATGATGAAAGGAAAAGTGGTGCGTGCATTAATTTGCAAAGCATGGAATGCAAGAAAATTTCAAAGACTTTTGAGCCGAGTCCTTTCTTTTCTTTTCTTTTTTCTTTCTTTCTTTTTTTGAGGATCATTTACGGCCCAGCAGGGTGTTCTTCCAGTCTGCAGACAAATTCACCGGCACTTCGGAGGACAGCCTTTTCCAAAATGTCAGGTACACTTGTCACCAAATGTCTTGAAGGGACGTTTGTTACTTCGTCAACCTTGATTAAAGCGGCAGACCCGGGGTGAGAGTCAACCGGGAGGCTCGGCGGGTTTTAATTGGGACGATATCATGTATATTTATGATTACTGGTGAATATCCACAAAGAAAAACAGACTTCGTCTCATGTCAACAAAATAGACTCTGACTCTTATCTTTAAATCTCATCCCTTGCAAATCTGTGCGCTAATGTGATAGGTTATATTGGTCGTTGCTCCGCCCCTTCCGCCGATCCGGGGGAGGGATGCAGACTACAACGTGACGCCTCCGATACACGTGGAGCCGCCAGCCGCTTCTCTACACCTGGCAATGAGGAGTTTCGCCAGGGGATGTAACGCGTGGGAGGACAACGCTATTTCCCCCAGCCCCCCCCCGGAACAGCACCCCAACTGACCAGAGGAGGCGCTAGTGCAGCGACCAGGACTCACACCCACATCCGGCTTCCCACCCGCAGATACGGCCAGTTGTATCTGTAGGGATGCCCGACCAAGTTGGAGATAACACTGAGATCCCCGTGTTGGTAGGCAACGGATGGGCGTATTTCTAATTGTAAGAAACTTTCTACCAATGATTTATACGTCGACAAATGAATACTGTGGCGAATTCTACTGGAGTGTTCCTGCTCGAAGTTCATTTGCATATTACCCGCGATACAACTGAAGTGTCAATGTTTTGGTTATGTTGTGGGATATTGAACATGTTAAAAACGGGCATATCTGTTACAGATAGCGGGCATGTGGTGGAAGGTAACGGGGACGTTATGAGAGAAGTTGTATTAGACAACATGCTATTTCCCACCATGAGTGTAAAAAGTAGGCAAATAGATAAGGTATCTTCTGTGGCCAAGAGTGGAAGATAAGCTGAGACCAATACGAACTTGTATCTGTTTTGACTAGCTTGGCTTGCGGTCATTAAAAGCCTGTTTCTTAACTCTGAAAGGTTGGCTGAGAAGTCCATTATTTGACCACGTCACATCGGTGTCAGAAGTTGGATGGTGAGGCCATCGGAAGCGCGTGCGCCCAGACGCGTGAGGGAGCTGATATGCTGAAGCGCGGGGGTAGTGTAACAAGCATGGATAAGTAGACACGTTGGTCCTCGACTAACGGGTCGGACCCTTTAGTCGACTGGTTAACGTTGTCGCTTGCGGAGTGGGAGGTACGCGTTCGCGTCCCGGCTGTGGCGACGGTTCCCAGACTACCCCCCCGAATTCGCTACAATACAGTATCAATGCCTCTTATTTAGGCATGATAATTATGCCAGAACGCTGCAAGGATTGCAGCTTGAGTCCTCGTTGCTGTGCAAGTGATGACAATAGCATCCAGTTTGCGGTGGACCACTGGGCATCCACAGACCAATTGTCTCCTTATTTCCTAGTGTCTGGCACGCCATAAAAGCCCTGTACGGTCCAATAGCACAAACGCTATTGTCTTTCCTTGGGAGACACCTGAAGGCGAACATAATTGTGTTCCGGCGCCGGTGTAATCATTCATGTTTAGAACACAAACGACATTGTAACCGTGACTATGAAGACATCAAACCAGATTCCAAAAACAAAGAATAATTGTTGCCGTTTTGTTCCGGGGGTGTGACGTAAGCGACGCTACATGTGTCCTCGGTGTGCCGGAGTTCATACACCGCTTCATCTCATGACCTACCGCACCATTTGTCATCAAAACCAGAAATGACCCTGGAATCCAGTACCTCCTAGGAGCTGGGAGAAATCCTCAGCACTGCGCGGGGCCATATGGAGGAAATTTGATAATCTGGGTAAATATTTTAAACATCCTTTTTTTCTTGGCACGCGTCTCCCCGAGCAGAATAAATAATGATTACAATGATGTCTCCCACATTGAAAATTATTCATAACTATGACGTATTACATCACTTAACAGTAAGCCTTGGAAGAGGGAAACTTCATTAGGGCCTCCGGAGAGCGGAGGCAGATCCAAGTTTTCAAGGGTAGCGCTCGGCCAATATATTATGGCTAACATTAGCCGCTACCCCGCTCGGGGAAAGCGCCGTTTTCATTTAGAGATATACAATATGGCAGGTGCTGATGAATAAATGCGACTTCTGGTCGCCAGCCCAAAATATTCCCCGTGTTTAATTAACCGGACTGCAATTAAGCCAGTCATTCTCCACTTTAACCCGAGCCTAGTTTGTACTGCTGCCGTTGCCATTCATATCAGACTAAGCCAAACCAGCGGTGGAGGCCATTACACATTTCTTCCTAATGGGTTGTTCGATTTGCCGCTCCATTCAAAGAGAGGAAGCCGGTGTGCCAATGCCACCTTTGCAGATATGGAGGACTCTGACTAACCCTAACCCACTTGAAATATGATCTGGCTGTGCAGCGCTGTTTGGGGGGCGCCCAGGGCCTCATTGGCGTGCGATTCACCTGTTATGAGTCATCGCCGGGACGCCTGGTGTTTTCAATGTCGCCCATTGTGTGCAAATACACGAATCCAACAGATGGCAACATTGTCCCTCGGAAATGTCATCGGGACAGCTTCTTGCCAGCAAGGTATGGCTGCATCGACAGACCTTCCAAAATAAACACAGTCATCAAATACAAGTGTGGGCGAAGAGGACGTGATTAATTGTTGCCATGGCGACATGGTCGTTGAGATAACGTCTGGCGGTGAGAGAAACAGGAAAAGAGCGGAGAGGACTGGGGAAAGATGGGTGAAAAGGGGGAAATGAAAGGAGGAGTAGGGAGACGAGGAGAGGAAAACAGGAAACAGAACAAGGAGTTGGGTTATTTCTTGTTTCTTGTAAGAGAAGGAGGGAGGGGAGCGAAGTGACGTAGGGTGAATTCAATGTCATCCGCCCAGTTCAGCGCAGTAGATATCTTTTGATTCATTTATTTAGGGGGGGGGGGCATCAGCCTGGGAGACTATTCATTCTCATTTCACAATTACAGGTGTTGTGAAATGGATACGAGCTCAGGCCAGGACACCATTACCAAGGTTACCGCTGATTATGGATTCTCTTTGCGTCCCCAAGGTACTCTTTGTCTCTGCATGTTGAAGGTGCCGTGAAATGTTTGCACAAGCGATGTCTTGGGGGCCCACTTGCTCATTTCCTTAACGTTATTACGTCAACTGCATTCCCTCCGCAAAAACAAAAAAAAGAAAGACACATTTTATTGGCAATGATAAAATCTTTTGCCCAAAATTCTATGGAGCTAATCTTCCAGAACTATTTACAGTACGTGATCTGCTCTTTCTCTGCGAGGAAAATGGATTTTACTTACCATCAGTTCCAGTCTGCAGGATATCCTTATCCCCTCAATCATTTCCAGGATAACTTTGATCAGGCTTTGTCTGTGACCAAAGTAGCATGGCCTTTTTCTTTGTGTGTGTGTGTGTGTGTGTGTGTGTGTGTGTGTGTGTGTGTGTGTGTGTGTGTGTGTGTGTGTGTGTGTGTGTGTGTGTGTGTGTGTGTGTGTGATTTATATGGGGGTACGTTTGTTGTGTGTTGTATGAAAGAGAGCGATTCAGAGAGATTATGTGGGTATCCATGCGTCCGTCCGTGTGTGTGTGTGTGTGTGTGTGTGTGTGTGTGTGTGTGTGTGTGTGTGTGTCCGTGTGTGTGTGTGTGTATTACTTATATGGGGGTACGTTTGTTGTGTGTTGTATGAAAGAAAGCGATTTAGAGAGATTATGTGGGCATCCATGCGTCCGTCCATGTGTGTGTGTGTGTGTGCGTGTGTGTGTGCGTGTGCATGCGTGTGCTGTTGAGCGCCGAGTCAATCTAAGCTGCGTGTGTGTGCGTTTTGCCAGGGAGAGGCCTGGCCGCAGACTGTTGCATCAGCCTTTCTGTTTGTTTTACAGAACAATGCAGCGAATGAACACTTGAATGCCAGCGAGCGCGAGATACAGACACACAAAGGGAGAAGCAGGACAGACAAGGAAAACCATTCACAGACAAGGAAAACCATTCACAGACAAGGAAAAACAGCAATCCAAAGAGGATAAGCGAGATAAAGCGGGTGGGAGAAAGCCTCTTCATTTAAACGGTATAGCATCACCCCCCCCCGTCTTTTTTGGGGGGGGGGATGAAGATCTCAGGCTAATCGTAATTTCCCCGTGGTCGAGGTCAGGTCTTTCATAAGAGCGATACAGATCGCCGCTGGGTCTCGGTTCCCCCTCGGGACTCTGCGGTGCTGCTGGTGTGTCAGCCATGTGGGGACTGCAAGCGGCGAGCCGAGCTACGCTGCTGTGCGGCTGTGTGTCACCGCACCGTGTGTGTCACATGACAACGTACTACCTGCAGTTCCGCTGGGGCTGCGAGATAAGGAGGGGGGTGGCGCGCGGAGGGGGGCTTTGTAGATAAGACATTTCCTATACTGGATGTGCCAGGAGCCCCGTGCCATTTAACGGGGCGGAGATGGACGTACTTAAGCGATGTTATTACCGTTCCTGCCAGACAGCCGCGCGGAGACGAGCTGCAGTTTCCTCGATGCACACAAACAGCCTTGTTTGCATGTTCGATGCCACAATATGTCACGAACGCCTAAGCAGCGCTTTAGACCTGCCATAATTACCATCCTGCTTTTTTTCGGGTGGGGGGGGGGGGTGGGCGTGGGCGCGATGACTGTATCTGACTAATTATTACCCACGCTGACTGAGAAGCGTCAGATGATAACATGAGAAAGTGGACGTTGCTTCACTCCCACGCAGGCTTTCGGTGAGTGGCAGTGAGACGATGCTCGTGACACGATGGACGTGGTCTTCCGCTGAGCAAGACACGCCGGTGACACTTGGCCTCATGTTATGGAAACCATTGCTATTCACTGTTGCATCCGTCACCGTGACAACTGGTAAAGGTCCCCAGTTTTCCTTTGAGTTTTATAATAGGGGAAAAAAATACACACACTCACCACAGACACACACTCACCACAGACACACACACACACACACACACACACACACACACACACACACACACACACACACACACACACACACACACACACACACACACAGATGAAACACCTTACTTGCATGTGTGATGGTAAAAAAAGAAAAGTAGAGATTCTCAGGATTTTCTGCTGCAAGTATAGTTTACCTCGAGGATCATTAAAACCCTCCTTGAACAGGAACTAGACTGAGACAAACTGAGCTCTGAGTCTTGCAAATGGATGTCTAGCCTCTCCATCAAAAACACACCTTTTAGATGTCTAGCGCCACAGAAATGTAAATGTGGGATTTTTTTTTAAAGAACAGCACTTCCGGGTGTGCTCTGCACCCTGGTTGAGGCTGTCGTGTGTGCAGGACAATTTGCATCCGCGACAATCTCCCTGCAAAAGTGATTTAAACTCATTGTTGTTGTCTTCAGCTGTTGTTGTGGCATGTGTATATATGTGTGAGTGTGTGTGTGTGCTTGTGCTTTGTGCATGTTTATTCGATGTGTTTGTTCTTCTGCAAACCTGTTTGTTCATTTGTGTATGTGCATATATGCCTGATGTTGCATTTTTTTTTTTGGTAAGCCTAAACAAGGCAGCAGTGCAGCACTCGATGTAATAGCAATCAGCTAAGACTTCATTGAAATGTAAATTCTACCCCAGCCTCTTGTGGGTCTTTACCGTGTTTCCAAAATAACCACGCCAGGGCCTTCTGGGGGCTTGTGTATGATCTAATGTGTGTTTTATTTGAAACCTCTCTCTCTCTCAGTGCAAGCAGAACTGGAGAACCCCTGTCTGTTTTTTGGGGGGAGAACAGAACACTCCGAACCCACGCCTGGCCGGCTTTCAGACCGTCCCACTTTCACTGTTTATTTGCTTTTCAAGAGCAGCACAAAGCTAATTAGGCAGCTGGTGATGAGCCAATTTGTGTCCCTCAGTCTGTTGTTTACCCACTTTTTGCATAATGCAGACGTGATTGTTGACATGGTGGGATACTGCTACATGGTCACAAGTGGCCGTTTGGTTTATTTTCTTTGGCCTCGTCTGAGCGGCACAGAGAAGGGCTGTCTTGGTTCTGGGAGGTGTGTGTGAGGGCTGTGTTGACTGCGTCAATGTGCCCCTGAGCTCGCAACAGTTTGCAATTAAGACCGGTATACAATTAACCACCACCATCAAAAGGGATTAGTCTGTCATTCTAGATCAAGTAGCCAAAAGTGAAACTGCTGACCGGCTAGCCGTCCTGTGTCATCAGTGAAGTTTGTGCACAAACAGGCTTGAACTCGTTCAAACTTCACTCAAACATGATTCAAATATTTATCTCTGTTTTTCAAAGAAAGTTGAGTTGTTTTTTCTTCAGGGAAACAAGTTCCATAATTAAAACAGTAACATTCCTCTTGCACAGGCATTCCACATACATTTGTGTAAATGACCCATATAATTTTGTCATAATATTTATATTATTATTGATTTGTATGGTGCTCATTATTGATTTGTATTTGGTGCCTAAAGTACAGTCCTGATTGATATATTAACAGCGAATTACACTTCCTTTTGTTATGTGACCTTTATTTTGAAAAACTCTGGTCTCCCATGATGCTGTGCGCTGCTGCGAGAAAACAGCAGAACTAAACTGAAAGTTGGAGACGATGGTCATGTTCGCTATGCACAGAACGAATTCACAACTTATAGTTCATTGATCATCATCATTTATTTAGCACCTAGCTGGAAGGCGAACAGCTCTTAAGGTGGTTCTATGGTGTGTCTACGGTGTGACTAGTAAAATGCTGCAATAAATGGTCTGATACCGCACCATGGACCCATCAGTCGTTATTGGAGTGCATCGTCTGAATAAAGTCCGGCTGGGATGCTACAGTAAGAGCTGGCCTCTTCATCAACCCTGCCGCCACGCTACACCGAGAGGTCTACGACGACGAATCACGGGGCCAAATTGCTACTCCGTCTGGTGTTGCTGACAACGGACACTTCATCGGGCAACACGGCGCCATTTTACGGGTCTTCTAGACAAAGGAACTCTACTCTCATCAGGCAGCTGGCTTGAAGGTTTGGTGTGACGGTCAGACTCTAAAGGTATGGAACATTTCATTGATTGATAAGGAACAATTCATCTTCACTGAGAACATTGATAAACATATGGTTTGAGAAGAAAATGTTTAAGAAGAAAAAGACATCAACAACAATGGACATTTATTGAATTTGATGTTTCTCAATGTGAAGCTGATGGGACTTTATAGAACAAATAAGTTCACACAAAATAACAAGTGAATCAAGTGACTTTGTTTATTGACTGTTATTATTATTACTATCCATTTACTGATCATCCTTCCTGTTGACTGTTAAAAAAAGGGGAAACATGTTTAATGCATGATTTATACAGTCTGAATGGTAACTGAATGTTGTATTCAGTGGAGAGATTGATATTATAACCTGGCAGTTGTAACCAGGTTAAAATTAATGTTTTTATTTTATTTTGTTTGAGTATGAAATATCACCAAATCCTGTCTGTGTGCTGTTATTTGTGTTTACTACATTTTATTTTATGTCATTATTTACTTTTATGTATGTTTTCCAACGACCGTCATATACGTGTACTGTCGCTTTAAGAGAGAGGTCTTGTGGGTACACGGAAGAGGGAACGCGGGAGAGGCCATTTTTGTTTTGTGGGGGGAGTCTCAAGCAGCAATCGAGCCGAGCCACGCGTGTTTCTTACCGTGGGACAGTTTTGCTGGTTGAGGAGAACGTAACCTTGAGTATCCCTGTAAGAAGATACTGCAAGCTGTGGGATAAAATACTTGTTTATCCTTTCTTACATCGGAGTCCCGTGGACGGTTTCTACTTCTAACGCACACGAGTGGAGTCCGGGCAGTGGTTGAACTTCGACCCCCACGTCCGTAAGAAACACCGCTCCCGTTGGAGGACTGGACGGTTGTCGAAGGGTTTGAAACCAAAATAAATGGCAAGGTGGGCCAAATAGAGTCCTGTGTGTCCCCGCTCCTTCCTTGATCATGATGATGATGATGATGATGATGAGAGACTGAGGGCCCCCCACAACACCTGGGGCCCCACCCAACTAGAACACAACGCAGAGCTAAGGATGAGAGTGACGGGCGTGCAGCAGGCTGACCAGCATAGAACAGCATAGGACTGCCCCCGTTACATTGGTGCCGTGACCCTCCTGGATTCTGAGAGTGACATCAGTTGCTCGCCGCGGGAGGCTGCTGTCGTCATCAAGCCCCAGACGTCCTCAGGTATTTCTATAGACTGTACGCTCATGTTACAGTGGACTGGAGTTGAGCTGTGTGGACACTGGACAGTCATAGCTGTGGTTACCATGGACTGGGCTTGTGAACAGGACATTTGTATATACTGAAGGAAGAAAAACACACGAAAAAAAAAAGGAAAAAAGTTAATGTTGATGTGATTGAAGGACTCGTGTGAATAATCTATTGATGTAAACTACTAGATATGTGCATATGTGATTAATCTATTAGTGAATTTGTTGATTGTATGTGATTGTTTCAATATCTTAGTGCTTTCTAGATTCAATTATTTAAATGAATTGAGCTTTTCACTTTTTTATTTTATTTTTTATTTTATCTGAGTGTTAGAGGTAGGAACATGGCAGAGGGTGGTTCGTACGTAGGTGGGGGTAACATTGCTGATCAGGATCTTTTGGATCGCCAGTGTGCTATGGAGAGGGGGTACCAGTTAGATGTGGGTGGGGCTTTACGGCTTGGTGTAGGTAGGAGTTTCGGGCAGCTCTTAGAGGGCGGGGAACCAGACACCAGAGCACCAGGACCTAGAGACCCGACCACATTTGGCACTCCTCAGTTCACCTCCACACGCTACGTAGAACGGGCCAGGCCAGGTATCAGCGAAGGGGCTGTGCTGGGTAACAGCGAGCAGCCAGTGGGTGAGTTAGCCATGCTCATTACTCAGTTAGCAGAGAAGATAGGAGAGTCAATCACTGCTAAGCTGCAGGAAACACAAATGCTTAGAAACACACACACAGACAGTGCTAGGTCTGCTGAACAGCGTTTGGAGACAGCTCCTAGTGTTAGAGTAGTAATGCAGACAGACGCTAGGGAGCCTCCTATTTTCAGGGGCGACAGCTCTGATAAGTTTACAGTTCATGAGTGGGAGAGCCTTATGACTTTGTATTTGAGGAAGCGAGCCATTCCAGTTAGTGAGCAGTCACATGAGATTCTAGCTAAGCTTATGGGGAAAGCAAGGGACGTGGTGAGGATAAAGCTGCGCAACACATCTGTCGACCACATAGCGAACCCCCACATTATTTTTGATGTACTGAAGCAACACTTTAGTGACTTCACATACTCGAGCATGCCCCTGGCGGACTTTTACAGTACGCTGCCCAAGCCAGGTGAGGACGCTATGGAGTATTGGATTAGGCTTAATAAGACAGTGGAGGTGGCTGACGAATGCTTGAAGTGGCAGGGCCGTAGTATTGAAGAGCCAAGCCACGAGGTAAGCATGATGTTTATCAAACACTGTCCAGATCAGTCTCTTGCCAATGTTTTTAAGTTCAAGTCCGCAGGGAAATGGTCTGCTAGCGAGATCCAAGAGAGGCTTGATGAACACATGCTGGAGAGGAAGTCCCGTGTTGCTGCAGGTGGACAACGTGAAGCAGGCGCGGTAGAGCGTAGGTTCCATTCACAGGTTCATGTCCCTGTAGTCGACGTGGCTCCCGACTTGAACACGACCGTGCCAGTGGTGCCATCTCCCGTCCCGGCTCATGCGTCATCTACACCATTTTGTGCAAGGTGTCCTACACCGTCTCCCGCACCTGTCTTTGGCGGTGATGACTATATGAGGAGTTTGGTGAGCTTGCTAGACCGTTTGGTCACAATGCAGACTCAGGTTCCAGTTAGCGCTGCAGTCCGGACACCGACGCGGACTCAACCGCCAGCTAGCGCCGCATGGCGGGTGCCAGACGCACCGCAGCGGTTGTGCAGGGTTTGTAAGTCTCCGGATCACTCCACATTTTCCCACTGCAGCCGGGAGAACCGATGTATAAACTGTTTGTCTCCTGGTCATTGGAAGAGGGACTGTCCTCACCCTCAGCCACCCAACCAGCTCCGTTCTAAGCCTGGTGGAAGAGCTGGTTGTCAGTCTCGTCCGTTAAACTACTAAACCCACACCTAGAGAGGGATGGTGTGGGTAATGTAGATGTATCCCTCACTGATGTCTCCGACTTGGCTAAATGGTATGAAGACAAGTGTGCCAAAGCACCTCAGGGTTCGCGTATGGTCATTCAGGCGACACAGAGGATTCAGGCTTTCAGTGACTTGTTCTATGCTCCTGTTCTTGTCAACCAGAGTGTGCAGCTTAATGGCATGTTGGATACTGGCTCTATGTCATGCAGTATCAGTGAAAATGCAGTAGAGAAGCTCCGCTCTGGGGGTGTTTTACCTGAGAAGCAGCAGCCTGAAGAGAACATTGTCTTGATTGGCTGTGGTGGTCTGGAGACTAGGCCTGATGGTTTTTATGACCTCAACATGCAGCTTTATGGTGTTTCCTTTGTCATACCCACTCTGGTCGTGCCCGGTCAGCATGATGATCTGATAGTCGGCACAAACGTCATTAAACATGTGGCCCATGTACTCAAGAGTGGTACTGAGTACTGGGAAATCGCGTCCAGACAGGAACATCCGTCTAGTCCTGACGTTGAACAGTTCCTGTCCATGTTCACGAATGTAGAGCGCTGGAGGGGTGGTGCTGTTCCTGAGAAGATAGGTACTGTTAAGCTCACCCAGGCCGTGACACTCTTACCGAGGCACGAGCACTTAGTCTGGGGCAGACTTCCTGCTAAGGTGCCTATGTCAGCTGGAAGCACTGTTGTTGTGGAGCCGACAGACTCCAAGGCCATGCCACGCGGTGTCCTCGTAGGTCGACTTGTCACACCGCTCTGGGGTGATAGGTGGGTACCCATGACTGTTGTCAATCCATCTGACAAAGCCATCATGCTGAAAAGGAACTGCAAGTTGGCTGATGTGTTTCCATGCTTGGCGATTGAGGACTTTAATGTTTTCCAGGGACTGCAATCAGTTGCGGGGAGGCATGAGTCCAACGCCACAGGTAGTGCCTGTCCCCCTGTCCAGCCGGCTAGGAGTTTGTCAGAGCTCGGACTCAGTGACATTGACCTCAGCTCCTGTCAGGTTAGTGAGGCATGCAAGTCCCAGCTCACTCAGCTGCTCACCGAGTACCATGACATCTTCTCCAGGGACTCTCTGGACTGTGGCGAGGTCACAGGATACACACATCGCATCCATCTGGTGGATGAGCGCCCCTTTCGCTTGCCCTACAGGAGGGTTCCCCCAGCCCACTATCAGAAGTTGAGACAGGTTCTCACTGATATGGAGGAGAAAGGGATTTACCGGAAGTCCTCGAGCGCATATGCTTCACCGCTGGTTATGGTGTGGAAGAAGGATGGCGGGCTTCGGATCTGCACTGATTGCAGATGGCTGAATGCTCGGACCTTGAAAGACGCTCATCCCTTGCCACACCAGTCAGACTGTCTTGCCGCGCTGGGTGGTAACTGCCTCTTTAGTACGATGGACCTCACCTCTGGCTTCTTCAACATCCCAATGCATGAAGATGACAAGAAATACACTGCTTTCACGACTCCCCTTGGGTTGCATGAATACAATCGCATGCCACAGGGCCTTTGTAATAGCCCTGCAGCCTTCATGAGAATGATGATTGGGATCTTTGGGGATCTGAACTTCACGAAGCTTTTGTGCTATCTTGATGATCTTCTTGTCTTCGCGCCGTCAGAGGTTGAGGCTCTGTCGAGGCTCCGCACTGTGTTTCAGAGGTTGAGGGAGAACAACTTGAAACTGGCTCCGAAAAAGTGTCATCTGCTGCAGAAGCGGGTGCGGTTTTTGGGCCACGTGGTTGATGGCGGAGGTGTGTCTGTCGATCCCTCCAAAGTAGAGGTAATCTCCAACATGACAGTGCAGGATCTCATGGAAGGTGATGGGTGCACGCCTTCTGTTCGTAGGATCAAATCTTTCCTTGGTATGGTATTTTACTACCAGCATTTCCTCCCGAACTGCTCCTCCGTGGCTAAGCCCCTGTTCGCCCTTACAGCTGGACAAAAGAGGAGCGGGAGGTCGGCTAAGGATAAGAAGCCCCATGGCAGCTTCCGTAAGCTTACCTCCGCAGACTGGACGGTGGAATGTGGGGAAGCATTTGATCTGTTGAAGACGATGTTACTGGAGTGTGTGGTGCTTGCCCATCCAGACTTTGAGGTGCCTTTCATTTTGTCGGTCGATGCGTCTTTGGACGGACTCGGCACGGTGCTGTCTCAAGTGCCCCGAGGAGAGTCCAAGGCCAGACCTGTTGGTTTTGCAAGCAAGTCCCTCAGTGCCTCACAGCGGAAGTATCCAGCTCATAGACTGGAGTTCATGGCGCTGAAGTGGAGTGTTTGTGAAAAGTTCAGCCACTGGATGAAGGGTCAAAGCTTCACCGTTTGGACAGATAATAATCCGCTGATTTATCTCCTAACGAAGCCGAAGCTTGACGCGTGTGAGATCCGCTGGGTGTCTAAGTTGGCGTCTTACACTTTCGATCTCAAACACCTGCCAGGGAAGAAAAACATGGTGGCGGATGCCTTGAGTCGCGACCCTTTTTCCAAGCCCGTCAGTCAGAGGCTACTCAGGGAGCCCTACCCGGCCCTTGTTCAGGAAGCCGACGGGGTTGAGGGGGACTCTGTGCAGGATGTTTTCAGACTCAGTTGCCAGTCCCAAACAGTGAGTAGTGCGCGATCTGGGTTTGCTTGTGATGCAGCTGAGGTCAGGGCTTTTTGTCAAGCCAAATGTGACTGGCCTGATGCATCAGTATTCACAGCACTCAGTTTGGTCCAGCACGTTCAGCATCTGTCGGGTGGTCAGGATACACTGCCAATGTTATCCACCGAGGAGCTCAGGTTGAGTCAGGAGCAGGACCCCTGCATCTCCAAGGTGTTGCCCTTTGTCGCTGTTCGGAAGCGGCCATCGAGACGTGAGAGGCATGGTGCTGACCAGAAGGTCCTCAGGCTGCTGAAACAGTGGGAGAATTTGGAAGTCAATGATGGTGTCTTGTACAGGGTGACAAAGTACCCAGTGTCCAAGCCGAGGAGGTCTCAGTATGTTTTACCTCTGAGTCTGAAAGACAAGGCACTGTCTGGCATCCACGATCACGCTGGTCATCAGGGCCAGGACCGTACTCTCTCTCTTGCAAGGCAGCGTTTTTATTGGCCTGACATGGAGAGGGATATCAGAGCATATGTCAGATGCTGTCGGAGATGTGTGTTTGGGAAGACCCCAGAGCCAGCTGCTTGCGCGCCCCTGGAGAGCATTAAAACTTCCGCACCGATGCAGCTTGTGTGTATGGATTTCTGGTCCGCTGAGGACAGTAAGCAGCGGTCAGTCGATGTCTTAGCGGTTACTGACCACTTCACTAAGCTTGCTCACGCGTTCCCCTGCACCAATCAGACAGCGAAGCAGGTCGCCAAGAAACTCTGGGATCATGTATTCTGTGTTTACGGGTTTCCGGAGAGAATACATTCTGACCAGGGCACAAACTTTGAGAGCAACCTGATTGCAGAGCTTCTCAAGTTGGCGGGTGTAGCGAAGTCCCACACGACGGCCTACCATCCTATGGGTGATGGCGGGACAGAGCGGTTTAATCGCACGATGGGGAATATGCTCCATTCCCTTCCGCTTCAGCAGAAGCAACAGTGGCCTCAGCAGATCCATTCTCTCACGCTCGCGTACAATGCCACTGTTCACGAGACCACGGGTTATGCGCCTTTCTTCCTGATGTATGGGCGTGTCCCAAGACTGCCGGTGGATGTTATGTTCAGGCAGGTTTTGCATGATCCTCACGTTGTTGACTATGACTCTTATGCTCAGTCTCTGCTTTCCTGTCTAAGGAGTGCAATGGAGATCGCTCAGAAGCACTCCACGGCTGAGCAGCAGCATCAGGCGCGACAGTACAACAGACACGCCAAGGGCACTGTCCTGTCTGTCGGGGATCGTGTTTTGGTTGCGAACCAGAGTGAGCGAGGGAAGAGAAAGTTGGCTGACAAATGGGAGAACGGAGTGTACACGGTTGTCGGTGTCAACCCCAATATCCACGTCTACAAGATTCAGGATGCAGAGGGGCACACCAGGGTGGTGCACAGGAACCGTTTGTTGGAGGTCAACTTCTTTCCCCTTCCTGAGTTAGATCAGGGTGAGGAGTCCAGTACAACCAGTCAGTTGCTTGACTGTGCAGAGTCCGATGAGGAGGACAGTGCAGATGGCCTGACGGTCTCAGGGGATGCAGTGGGGCTAGCAGTCTCATCACTTGGAGACTCGCCTAGATCTGAGTGGGCAGAAGCGGAAGAGTTCATTCCGTCTAGTGTGGTAGTCAGTCCTGTGGGGGCCACTGCTCAGACTCCACCCAACACACACGCACCACACAACACAAATGCACCACACATAGAGGCATCACACTCACTTGATGTTGGTGTTATATCTCACACTGATTCGCACACAGAAGCACCACACTCACTCGATACAGATGTTGCAGCTCGCACTGTCTCACGCACACAAGTAGAGAGCGATGGTCGGGTTAGGACACGCACAGGGAGGGTGGTGAGGTCAGTGAACAGGTTAATAGAATCTATGGCTCAGATGCCATTTCTACGGAGTGTGAGGGTTTGAACTTTGATGGAGGTTGGAGTCATTCAAACTAGTTTAATGTGAGTTATTAGGTGTCTATCAGACAGGGTTGTTTTGGGCCAAGTGCATGGTGTGGCGTATCAGGCGTCACATTGATCTAGGGGAATACTGAGACTTGATCAACCTCATTATTTTCTGAACCTCGTAACCGAGGTAGCTCCTAAGTTGACTGGAGGACTAGGTCCTTCTTTTCACTTGTGCCAGTAGTCAGTGATGGGCTTTTCCTTTCCTCTTTCTCTTTTTATCCTGCTGTCAGGATGTTGGTGAATTTCAGGAGGGGTGAATGTAACCAGGTTACAATTAATGTTTTTATTTTATTTTGTTTGAGTATGAAATATCACCAAATCCTGTCTGTGTGCTGTTATTTGTGTTTACTACATTTTATTTTATGTCATTATATACTTTTATGTATGTTTTCCAACGACCGTCATATACGTGTACTGTCGCTTTAAGAGAGAGGTCTTGTGGGTACACGGAAGAGGGAACGCGGGAGAGGCCATTTTTGTTTTGTGGGAGGAGTCTCAAGCAGCAATCGAGCCGAGCCACACGTGTTTCTTACCATGGGACAGTTTTGCTGGTTGAGGAGAACGTAACCTTGAGTATCCCTGTAAGAAGATACCGCAAGCTGTGGGATAAAATACTTGTTTATCCTTTCTTACATCGGAGTCCCGTGGACGGTTTCTACTTCTAACGCACACGAGTGGAGTCCGGGCAGTGGTTGAACTTCGACCCCCACGTCCGTAAGAAACACCGCTCCCGCTGGAGGACTGGACGGTTGTCGAAGGGTTTGAAACCAAAATAAATGGCAAGGTGGGCCAAATAGAGTCCTGTGTGTCCCCGCTCCTTCCTTGATCATGATGATGATGATGATGATGAGAGACTGAGGGCCCCCACAACACCTGGGGCCCCACCCAACTAGAACAGAACGCAGAGCTAAGGATGAGAGTGACGGGCGTGCAGCAGGCTGACCAGCATAGAACAGCATAGGACTGCCCCCGTTGCACAGTCAGTAATATAACAGTCAGCCTACAGTAATAGGCTCTAGTCCTCTAAGCAGTCTGTAGCTATACCAGGTTCTCTGCTCCTCTCTTCGGGTAGTCTATGGGCTATAGTAAAGGCAAACAATTCATTACATCACATTTATCATGGCAGAATTGAATATGACCGAAACAGAGAATCCTGCCCCACAGTCAGAGCTAGAGAATCAGATAAATAGACTACAGCCTAAAATTAGTAAGCTACAAGAGGCTCTCAACGAAACGCCAGAGACTAGCGAGATAGAACACTTAGAGAAGGAAATTCAAACTAAGGAAGAAACACTGAGTAGCCTCCAAAGTCAACTTGAAGAACAAAATGGGGATAGCCTCCGACGCTCGACTCGAGTGAAGATCTCGACTCCTAAAATGCTTGAACTGCAACAAGAGGAGGTGAGGGAGAAGGAGAGAAAGCTCCTCTCAGCATACGAAAAATGGAAGAGTCGAGCTCGTGAGTCAAGAGAGCGGCTAAAGAAAGACCTCAGGGAAACTGAGCTGGCATCTCTGCTTGATACTTTGGAGAAGGATAAAGAGGCTGTGTTGAACACCTATAATGACATACGAGGTCACTTCACACCCTCAGCCGAAATGAGAAGCCGTGTTGATGCATGTGAGCTAGCTACAACAGAGATTAAGAAAATCGCCTACGAGAGGATTGTAGACATCGATTTAGATTTTGATGCAGAACAAGCACAACGACGTCTCAAGGAGCTACTCGAGGGCGGCTATGCGCGCTCAATCTATGGATCCACTGTCTCAAGAGTGTCAAAGTCAGTCCACAGCCACGAAGGCAGCACTTTAACAGTCAAACGTGTGGACGCGGCAGCAGAGCTTGCAGCAAAGGAAGCGGAGTTCGAAGGGTTGCTTGAAGAAGATAAGCAAAGGGAGAAGATACAACGTTTGGAGGAGCAACAAAGGAAACTAGAGGAGCAACGAAGGACGCTAGAGGAGCAACAAAGGTGGCAGCTTGAAGTTGAAAAACGCGCTCTTGAACATCTACAGGCAGAAAAGGACTTAAGGGCTGCACGGACCAGACTTCAAGTCTATAACCAGGGAACATCACAGGGCGGCAGTGTCCACTCTAATGATCCTGAAAGAAATCTTCACAGCTCCCCAGCTACCAGCAACCAAACCCTCAATATAACGGCATCGTCAACTGACGTAAACGTGTCGTCCCTCGCCCGGGCCCTCCAAGATAGTATAGCCCTGAATAGACTTCCAGTGCCAGAGCCATCGGTATTTAATGGCGACCCCATTCAGTTCATTGAGTGGAGAACTTCATTATGTCACTCATTGACTCAAAGGCCATCTCCTCAGCAGACAAGCTTTACTACTTGAGGAAATATGTAGGCGGCCCAGCTCGTAAGACACTGGAAGGGACCTTCTACAGAAACGACGGCGAGTCTTACAAGGACGCATGGAGCAAACTGAATCACCGATACGGACAGGCCTTCGTCATACAGAGAGCCTTCAGAGATAGGCTTACAAAGTGGCCAAAAATCCAACCAAGGGATGCAGAGGGACTTAGAGACTTTTCCGACTTCTTGAACGCCTGCCAAGATGCAATGTCTCATGTGAAGAGCCTCGAAATATTGAACGACTGTGAAGAGAACATGAAGCTGGTACACAAACTGCCAGACTGGGCAGCATCTCGATGGAACAGGAAGGCTACGGAAGCCTTGGACAGGAATCAAGAATTCCCCAGCTTCAAGGACTTCACCACCTTCATGGCAAAGGAGGCAGTGATACGTTTACGTCAGGTGACGATGCCGTTATATTGAGGGTTTGGTTGCTGGTAGCTGGGGAGCCGTGAAGATTTCTTTCAGGATCATCAGAGTGGACACTGCCGCCCTGTGATGTTCCCTGGTTATAGACTTGAAGTCTGGTCCGTGCAGCCCTTAAGTCCTTTTTGCCTGTAGACGTTCAAGAGCACGTTTTTCAACTTCAAGCTGCCACCTTTGTTGCTCCTCTAGCGTCCTTCGTTGCTCCTCTAGTTTCCTTTGTTGCTCCTCCAAACGTTGTATCTTCTCCCTTTGCTTATCTTCTTCAAGCAACCCTCCGAACTCCGCTTCCTTTGCTGCAAGCTCTGCTGCCGCGTCCACACGTTTGACTGTTAAAGTGCTGCCTTCGTGGCTGTGGACTGACTTTGACACTCTTGAGACAGTGGATCCATAGATTGAGCGCGCATAGCCGCCCTCGAGTAGCTCCTTGAGACGTCGTTGTGCTTGTTCTGCATCAAAATCTAAATCGATGTCTACAATCCTCTCGTAGGCGATTTTCTTAATCTCTGTTGTAGCCAGCTCACATGCATCAACACGGCTTCTCATTTCGGCTGAGGGTGTGAAGTGACCTCGTATGTCATTATAGGTGTTCAACACAGCCTCTTTATCCTTCTCCAAAGTATCAAGCAGAGATGCCAGCTCAGTTTCCTTGAGGTCTTTCTTTAGCCGCTCTCTTGACTCACGAGCTCGACTCTTCCATTTTTCGTATGCTGAGAGGAGCTTTCTCTCCTTCTTCCTCACCTCCTCTTGTTGCAGTTCAAGCATTTTAGGAGTCGAGATCTTCACTCGAGTCGAGCGTCGGAGGCTATCCTCATTTTGTTCTTCAAGTTGACTTTGGAGGCTACTTAGTGTTTCTTCCTTAGTTTGAATTTCCTTCTCTAAGTGTTCTATCTCGCTAGTCTCTGGCGTTTCGTTGAGAGCCTCTTGTAGCTTACTAATTTTAGGCTGTAGTCTATTTATCTGATTCTCTAGCTCTGACTGTGGGGCAGGATTCTCTGTTTCGGTCATATTCAATTCTGCCATGATAAATGTGATGTAATGAATTGTTTGCCTTTACTATAGCCCATAGACTACCCGAAGAGAGGAGCAGAGAACCTGGTATAGCTACAGACTGCTTAGAGGACTAGAGCCTATTACTGTAGGCTGACTGTTATATTACTGACTGTGTAACGGGGGCAGTCCTATGCTGTTCTATGCTGGTCAGCCTGCTGCACGCCCGTCACTCTCATCCTTAGCTCTGCGTTGTGTTCTAGTTGGGTGGGGCCCCAGGTGTTGTGGGGGGCCCTCAGTCTCTCATCATCATCATCATCATCATGATCAAGGAAGGAGGGGGGCGCACAGGACTCTATTTGGCCCACCTTGCCATTTATTTTGGTTTCAAACCCTTCGACAAACGTCCAGTCCTCCAGCGGGAGTGGTGTTTCTTACGGACGTGGGGGTCGAAGCTCAACCACTGCCCGGACTTCACTCGTGTGCGTTAGAAGGAGAAACCGTCCACGGGACTCCGATGTAAGGAAGGATAAACAAGTATTTTATCCCACAGCTTGCAGTATCTTCTTACAGGGATACTCAAGGTTACGTTCTCCTCAACCAGCAAAACTGTGCTACGGTAAGAAACACGCGTGGCTCAGCTCGATCGCTGCTTGAGACTCCCCCCACAAAACAAAAATGGCCTCTCCCGCGTTCCCTCTTCCGTGTACCGACAAGACCTCTCTCTTAAAGCGACAGTACAAGTATATGACGGTCGTTATAAAACATACATAAAAGTAAATAATGACATAAAATAAAATGTAGTAAACACAAATAACAGCACACAGACAGGATTTGGTGATATTTCATACTCAAACAAAATAAAATAAAAACATGAATTTTAACCTGGTTACATTCACCCCTCCTGAAATTCACCAACATCCTGACAGCAGGATAAAAAGAGAAAGAGGAAAGGAAAAGCCCATCACTGACTACTGGCACAAGTGAAAAGAAGGACCTAGTCCTCCAGTCAACTTAGGAGCTACCTCGGTTACGAGGTTCAGAAAATAATGAGGTTGATCAAGTCTCAGTATTCCCCTAGATCAATGTGACGCCTGATACGCCACACCATGCACTTGGCCCAAAACAACCCTGTCTGATAGACACCTAATAACTCACATTAAACTAGTTTGAATGACTCCAACCTCCATCAAAGTTCAAACCCTCACACCCCGTAGAAATGGCATCTGAGCCATAGATTCTATTAACCTGTTCACTGACCTCACCACCCTCCCTGTGCGTGTCCTAACCTGACCATCGCTCTCTACTTGTGTGCGTGAGACAGTGCGAGCTGCAACATCTGTATCGAGTGAGGTTGTTGCCCCTGTGTGCGAATCAGTGTGAGATATAACACCTACATCGAGTGAGTGTGATGCCTCTATGTGTGGTGCATGTGTGTTGTGTGGTGCGTATGTGTTGGGTGGAGACTGAGCAGTGGCCCCCACAGGACTGACTACCAGACTAGACGGAATGAACTCTTCCGCTTCTGCCCACTCAGATCTAGGCGAGTCTCCAAGTGATGAGACTGCTAGCCCCACTGCATCCCCTGAGACCGTCAGGCCATCTGCACTGTCCTCCTCATCGGACTCTGCGCAGTCAAGCAACTGACTGGTTGTACTGGACTCCTCACCCTGATCTAACTCAAGAAGGGGCAAGAAGTTGACCTCCAACAAACGGTTCCTGTGCACCACCCTGGTGTGCCCCTCTGGATCCTGAATCTTGTAGACGTGGATATTGGGGTTGACACCGACAACCGTGTACACTCCGTTCTCCCATTTGTCAGCCAACTTTCTCTTCCCTCGCTCACTCTGGTTCGCAACCAAAACACGATCCCCAACAGACAGGACAGTGCCCTTGGCGTGTCTGTTGTACTGTCGCGCCTGATGCTGCTGCTCAGCCGTGGAGTGCTTCTGAGCGATCTCCATTGCACTCCTTAGACAGGAGAGCAGAGACTGAGCATAAGAGTCATAGTCAACAACGTGAGGATCATGCAAAACCTGCCTGAACATAACATCCACCGGCAGTCTTGGGACACGCCCATACATCAGGAAGAAAGGCGCGTAACCCGTGGTCTCGTGAACAGTGGCATTGTACGCGAGCGTGAGAGAATGGATCTGCTGAGGCCACTGTTGCTTCTGCTGAAGCGGAAGGGAACGGAGCATATTCCCCATCGTGCGATTAAACCGCTCTGTCCCGCCATTACCCATAGGATGGTAGGCCGTCGTGTGGGACTTCGCTACACCCGCCAACCTGAGAAGCTCTGCAATCAGGTTGCTCTCAAAGTTTGTGCCCTGGTCAGAATGTATTCTCTCCGGAAACCCGGAAACACAGAATACATGATCCCAGAGTCTCTTGGCGACCTGCTTCGCTGTCTGATTGGCGCAGGGGAACGCGTGAGCAAGCTTAGTGAAGTGGTCAGTAACCACTAGGACATCGACCGACCGCTGCTTACTGTCCTCAGCGGACCAGAAATCCATACACACAAGCTGCATCGGTGCGGAGGTTTTAATGCTCTCCAGGGGCGCACAAGCAGCTGGCTCTGGGGTCTTCCCAACCACACATCTCCAACAGCATCTGACATATGCTCTGATATCCCTCTCCATGTCAGGCCAATAAAAACGCTGCCTTGCAAGAGAGAGAGTACGGTCCTGGCCCTGATGACCAGCGTGATCGTGGATGCCAGACAGTGCCTTGTCTTTCAGACTCAGAGGTAAAACATACTGAGACCTCCTCTGCTTGGACACTGGGTCCTTTGTCACCCTGTACAAGACACCATCATTGACTTCCAACTTCTCCCACTGTTTCAACAGCCTGAGGACCTTCTGGTCAGCACCATGCCTCTCACGTCTCGATGGCCGCTTCCGAACAGCGACAAAGGGCAACACCTTGGAGATGCAGGGGTCCTGCTGCTGACTCAACCTGAGCTCCTCGGTGGATAACATTGGCAGTGTATCCTGACCACCCGACAGATGCTGAACGTGCTGGACCAAACTGAGTGCTGTGAATACTGATGCATCAGGCCAGTCACATTTGGCTTGACAAAAAACCTTGACCTCAGCTGCATCACAAGCAAACCCAGATCGCGCACTACTCACTGTTTGGGACTGGCAACTGAGTCTGAAAATATCCTGCACAGACTCCCCCTCAACCCCGTCGGCTTCCTGAACAAGGGCCGGGTAGGGCTCCCTAAGTAGCCTCTGACTGACGGGCTTGGAAAAAGGGTCGTGACGCAACGCATCCGCCACCACGTTTTTCTTCCCTGGCAGGTGTTTGAGATCGAAGGTGTAAGACGCCAACTTAGACACCCAGCGCATCTCACACGCGTCAAGCTTCGGCTTCGTTAGGAGATAAGTCAGCGGATTATTATCTGTCCAAACGGTGAAGCTTTGACCCTTCAGCCAGTGGCTGAACTTTTCACAAACACTCCACTTCAGCGCCATGAACTCCAGTCTATGAGCTGGATACTTCCGCTGTGAGGCACTGAGGGATTTGCTCGCAAAACCAACAGGTCTGGCCTTGGACTCTCCTCGGGGCACTTGAGACAGCACCGCGCCGAGTCCGTCCAAAGACGCATCGACCGACAAAATGAAAGGCACCTCAAAGTCTGGATGGGCAAGCACCACACACTCCAGTAACATCGTCTTCAACAGATCAAATGCTTCCCCACATTCCGCCGTCCAGTCTGCGGAGGTAAGCTTACGGAAGCTGCCATGGGGCTTCTTATCCTTAGCTGACCTCCCCCTCCTCTTTTGTCCAGCTGTAAGGGCGAACAGGGGCTTAGCCACGGAGGAGCAGTTCGGGAGGAAATGCTGGTAGTAAAATACCATACCAAGGAAAGATTTGATCCTACGAACAGAAGGCGTGCACCCATCACCTTCCATGAGATCCTGCACTGTCATGTTGGAGATTACCTCTACTTTGGAGGGATCGACAGACACACCTCCGCCATCAACCACGTGGCCCCAAAACCGCACCCGCTTCTGCAGCAGATGACACTTTTTTTGGAGCCAGTTTCAAGTTGTTCTCCCTCAACCTCTGAAACACAGTGCGGAGCATCGACAGAGCCTCAACCTCTGACGGCGCGAAGACAAGAAGATCATCAAGATAGCACAAAAGCTTCGTGAAGTTCAGATCCCCAAAGATCCCAATCATCATTCTCATGAAGGCTGCAGGGCTATTACAAAGGCCCTGTGGCATGCGATTGTATTCATGCAACCCAAGGGGAGTCGTGAAAGCAGTGTACTTCTTGTCATCTTCATGCATTGGGATGTTGAAGAAGCCAGAGGTGAGGTCCATCGTACTAAAGAGGCAGTTACCACCCAGCGCGGCAAGACAGTCCGACTGGTGTGGCAAGGGATGAGCGTCTTTCAAGGTCCGAGCATTCAGCCATCTGAAATCAGTGCAGATCCGAAGCCCGCCATCCTTCTTCCATACCATAACCAGCGGTGAAGCGTATGCGCTCGAGGACTTCCGGATAATCCCTTTCTCCTCCATATCAGTGAGAACCTGTCTCAACTTCTGATAGTGGGCTGGGGGAACCCTCCTGTAGGGCAAGCGAAAGGGGCGCTCATCCACCAGATGGATGCGATGTGTGTATCCTGTGACCTCGCCACAGTCCAGAGAGTCCCTGTAGAAGATGTCATGGTACTCGGTTAGCAGCTGAGTGAGCTGGGACTTGCATGCCTCACTAACCTGACAGGAGCTGAGGTCAATGTCACTGAGTCCGAGCTCTGACAAACTCCTAGCCGGCTGGACAGGGGGACAGGCACTACCTGTGGCGTTGGACTCATGCCTCCCTGCAACTGATTGCAGTCCCTGGAAAACATTAAAGTCCTCAATCGCCAAGCATGGAAACACATCAGCCAACTTGCAGTTCCTTTTCAGCGTGATGGCTTTGTCAGATGGATTGACAACAGTCATGGGTACCCACCTATCACCCCAGAGCGGTGTGACAAGTCGACCTACGAGGACACCGCGTGGCATGGCCTTGGAGTCTGTCGGCTCCACAACAACAGTGCTTCCAGCTGACATAGGCACCTTAGCAGGAAGTCTGCCCCAGACTAAGTGCTCGTGCCTCGGTAAGAGTGTCACGGCCGGGGTGAGCTTAACAGTACCTATCTTCTCAGGAACTGCACCACCCCTCCAGCGCTCTACATTCGTGAACATGGACAAGAACTGTTCAACATCAGGACTAGATGGATGTTCCTGTCTGGACGCGATTTCCCAGTACTCAGTACCACTCTTGAGTACATGGGCCACATGTTTAATGACGTTTGTGCCGACTATCAGATCATCATGCTGACCGGGCACGACCAGAGTGGGTATGACAAAGGAAACACCATAAAGCTGCATGTTGAGGTCATAAAAACCATCAGGCCTAGTCTCCAGACCACCACAGCCAATCAAGACAATGTTCTCTTCAGGCTGCTGCTTCTCAGGTAAAACACCCCCAGAGCGGAGCTTCTCTACTGCATTTTCACTGATACTGCATGACATAGAGCCAGTATCCAACATGCCATTAAGCTGCACACTCTGGTTGACAAGAACAGGAGCATAGAACAAGTCACTGAAAGCCTGAATCCTCTGTGTCGCCTGAATGACCATACGCGAACCCTGAGGTGCTTTGGCACACTTGTCTTCATACAAGTGAGCCAGGTCGGAGACATCAGTGAGGGATACATCTACTTTACCCACACCATCCCTCTCTAGGTGTGGGTTTAGTAGTTTAACGGACGAGACTGATGACCAGCTCTTCCACCAGGCTGAGAACGGAGCTGGTTGGGCGGCTGAGGGTGAGGACAGTCCCTCTTCCAATGACCAGGAGACAAACAGTTTATACATCGGTTCTCCCGGCTGCAGTGGGAAAATGTGGAGTGATCCGGAGACTTACAAACCCTGCACAACCGCTGCGGTGCGTCTGGCACCTGCCCTGCGGCGCTAGCTGGCGATTGAGTCTGCGTCGGTGTCCGGACTGCAGCGCTAACTGGAACCTGAGTCTGCATTGTGACCAAACGGTCTAGCAAGCTCACCAAACTCCTCATATAGTCATCACCGCCAGAGACAGGTGCAGGAGATGGTGTAGGAGACCTTGCACAAAATGGTGTAGGAGATGACGCATGAGCCGGGACGGGAGATGGCACCACCGGCACGGTCGTGTTCAAGTCGGGAGCCACGTCGACTACAGGGACATGAACCTGTGAATGGAACCTACGCTCTACCGCGCCTGCTTTACGTTGTCCACCTGCAGCAACACGGGACTTCCTCTCCAGCATGTGCTCATCAAGCCTCTCTTGGATCTCGCTAGCCGACCATTTCCCTGCGGACTTGAACTTAAAGACATTGGCAAGAGACTGATCTGGACAGTGTTTGATAAACATCATGCTTACCTCGTGGCTTGGCTCTTCAATACTACGGCCTTGCCGCTTCAAGCATTCGTCAGCCACCTCCACTGTTTTATTAAGCCTAATCCAATACTCCATAGCATCCGCTCCTGGCTTGGGCAGCGTACTGTAAAAGTCCGCCAGGGGCATGCTCGAGTATGTGAGGTCACTAAAGTGTTGCTTCAGTACATCAAAAATAATGTGGGGGTTCGCTATGTGATCGACAGATGTGTTGCGCAGCTCTATCCTCACCATGTCCCCTGCTTTCCCCATAAGCTTAGCTAGAATCTCATGTGACTGCTCACTAACTGGAATGGCTCGCTTCCTCAAATACAAAGTCATAAGGCTCTCCCAGTCATGAACTGTAAACTTATCAGAGCTGTCGCCCCTGAAAATAGGAGGCTCCCTAGCGTCTGTCTGCATACTACTCTAACACTAGGCACTGTCTCCGAACACTGTTCAGCAGACCTAGCACTGTCTGTGTGTGTGTTTCTAAGCATTTGTGTTTCCTGCAGCTTAGCAGTGATTGACTCTCCTATCTTCTCTGCTAACTGAGTAATGAGCATGGCTAACTCACCCACTGGCTGCTCGCTGTTACCTAGCACAGCCCCTTCGCTGATACCTGGCCTGGCCCGTTCTATGTAGCGTGTGGAGGTGAACTGAGGAGTGCCAAATGTGGTCGGGTCTCTAGGTCCTGGTGCTCTGGTGTCTGGTTCCCCGCCCTCTAAGAGCTGCCCGAAACTCCTACCTACACCTAGCCGTAAACCCCCATCCACATCTAACTGGTACCCCCTCTCCATATCACACTGGCGATCCAAAAGATCCTGATCAGCAATGTTACCCCCACCTACGTACGAACCACCCTCTGCCATATTCCTACCTCTAACACTCAGATAAAATAAAAAATAAAATAAAAAAGTGAAAAGCTCAATTCATTTAAATAATTGAATCTAGAAAGCACTAAGAGATTGAAACAATCACACACAATCAACAAATTCACCAATAGATTAATCACATATTCACATATCCAGTAGTTTACATCAATAGATTATTCACACGAGTCCTTCAACCACATCAACATTAACTTTTTTTCTTCGTGTGTTTTTTTTTCTTCAATATATACAAATGTCCTGTTCACAAGCCCAGTCCATGGTAACCACAGCTATGACTGTCCAGTGTCCACACAGCTCAACTCCAGTCCACTGTAACATGAGTGTAGTCTATAGAAATACCTGAGGACGTCTGGGGCTTGATGACGACAGCAGCCTCCCGCGGCGAGCAACTGATGTCACTCTCAGGATCCAGGAGGGTCACGGCACCAATGTAACGGGGGCAGTCCTATGCTGTTCTATGCTGGTCAGCCTGCTGCACGCCCGTCACTCTCTCATTAGCGCTGCGTTGTGTTCTATTTTGGGTGGGGCCCCAGGTGTTGTGGGGGGCCCTCAGTCTCTCATCATCATGATCAAGGAAGGAGGGGGGACACACAGGACTCTATTTGGCCCACCTTGCCATTTATTTTGGTTTCAAACCCTTCGACAAACGTCCAGTCCTCCAGCTGGAGCGGTGTTTCTTACGGACGTGGGGGTCGAAGCTCAACCACTGCCCGGACTTTACTCGTGTGCGTTAGAAGGAGAAACCGTCCACGGGACTCCGATGTAAGGAAGGATAAACAAGTATTTTATCCCACAGCTTGCAGTATCTTCTTACAGGGATACTCAAGGTTACGTTCTCCTCAACCAGCAAAACTGTGCTACGGTAAGAAACACGCGTGGCTCGGCTCGATCGCTGCTTGAGACTCCCCCCACAAAACAAAAATGGCCTCTCCCGCGTTCCCTCTTCCGTGTACCCACAAGACCTCTCTCTTAAAGCGACAGTACAAGTATATGACGGTCGTTATAAAACATACATAAAAGTAAATAATGACATAAAATAAAACGTAGTAAACACAAATAACAGCACACAGACAGGATTTGGTGATATTTCATACTCAAACAAAATAAAATAAAAACATGAATTTTAACCTGGTTACACTAGCTAACGGATCTGACCCTTTAGCCGAGCGGTTAGTGATGTCGCTTTGTGGTGCAGTACACCCCGTATCGAATCCCGCACCGGGCAAGAATAATCGGTTACATTGGTGGCAGCGGTGGGATCGGGAAGTGTGTAGATCCTCAGAAGTCTCTTCGGAGCGCGGGAATAACAAAGCGCGAGGGCGCGCTGCCGGGGAGAGTGACGACTGTAAACTACTAATAAGACACGTTGGTCCCTATCTAACGGGTCTGATCCTTTAGCCGAGCGGTTAGTGATGTCGCCTTGTGGTGCAGTACACCTCGTATCGAGTCCCGCACCGGGCAAGAAAATAACTGGTTACGGTAGCATAGCTCACAAAAGAGCCGTTGAAGTCGCGGCAACCAAGCAAAAAGAGATTTTGCCAAACGAGGTACTCGAAATCAATTCCAAGTAAATGGAAGAAACAGCAACTTCATTCAGAGCTGCCTATATGGTGGCCAAGGAAGGGCTGGCTTATAAAAAGCTCCCTCCTTTGATGAAGCTGCTTCAGGAGCTCAGTGGCGCAAAAGTAGTGTCGCGGTTTTTCTATAGCCCGGATAACTATGGATGGAGGCGGGGACTTTTAGGTGCGACAAACCGGGCTTCACCACCGTTAGCTAGATAGCTGCGCCAATGCTAGGGCTAGCCTGCTAGTTAGCTAGTTAGCCGTGTGCTAATGGGTTAGCAAGCTCACCTTGGGACCAGGGCTGGTGATGGAACAGGGCGGCTGAGCTCTAGGCGGGGCGGGAGATGGATGGCTGCTCTCCGGGGTGCGTGTCTCTCTCTCTCTCTGTACTCTGGCTCCGGTGTGACCGGGTGAATGTCTCTCTCAGTCTCTCTGGGGAAGCTCTCGGGGGTAGTCAGCTAGCTACAGGTACCGAGGCAGTCTGCTGCTAACACTACCACTGCTAGCCACCGTATCTACTGTCTAGCTCAGGATACGCTAGGTTTCCCTGCTCTATCCCACGCTAAGGTGACAGTCTATGATATGGTTACTAAACAGTTCTGGCGCTTTGTCTCTCCCGCGGTGTCTAATATAGTTGCGTCTGTGACAGCGCGAGCTAACCTGTGATTGGTCCTCTAGCTGCACGAGCCCAGTGCAGCATTTCCCACTACACTTCCCCCCTCCAGCACTGTTGAGTCCCTTCAACATAAATGAACAACAGACTACAAAGATCAGTCTGATTAATCTAACACGATAAACGGGACAGAACTACCGCGAAATGAACTAGGCCCGGAACAAAGGGCGTCAAACAAATGTGGGTGGTCGCTATCCATACTGGACTCTTGTGACTAGCCTAGTAACCCCCAAGTCAACTAGTCACGTCCGTCAAAGTTAGTCTAGGAGCCAGGCGGGCCTCCGGACTGGCCGGCCCCGTCTGGTGGTGTACGGGAGATGGGACTCAGCGGCGTCGGCTTCGTCTCCTTCTGGGTCAGGGGCGTTGGACTGCCCGCCCGGAGCACAGGCTGCTGTCCCACGACGTTGGGTGATTGTCGACTCGCCTGAAGAGTAGCTGGCAGCAGTGTGTTGGAGCGGCTGGAACCGAGCCGGGGAGCCTGGTGTGCTGGGTCCTCCATCGTCGTTTGCGTGGAACAGGTCCTCCAGCCGGAGATCAAGGTCTTCATCGATCTCCTCCTGCTCTGTCACTCCTTCGTACTCCTCTGTTCTCTGCGCCCCCGGCTCCTCCATGTCAGCAGCGGGAGGACCTCCTTCAGGTGTTTCCTGCGGCCCTATGGCTGGTGCTGGAGCAGACAACAGAGCATGGCGCCTCCGCTGAATCCAGACCGGCACGTCGTCTGAGAGGTAGGGTAGCAGTCGATCGTGGTGGAGGACTCTCTCCTTACGACCTTCCTGGACTCTGTACAAGACGTCTCCCATCTTCTCTGTGATGAGGCCGGGACCTCTCCACCGTGGCTTCAACTTTGGAGATTGACCCTTCTTCCTGGTGTCGTCCCGGACATACACTAGATCTCCAGGGTGAAATGTGCGTTGTCGAGCACGTAGGTCGTGGTCCTCCTTGTTCCTGAGCTGGGCAGCACGGAGATGCTGGCGCGCCACTTCGTGGGTGTCCCGCATGTTCGCCTCCAGGTCAGCAACGTACTTGGCTGGGGAAGTGCGATGAACGTTGGCTTCCTGCACCCTCAGGGTGAGTCCTTGCGGCTGGTTGACTTCTCGCCCAAGCATCATCCGGTTTGGTGTGTAACCCGTACAGGCATGGGGTGAGCTGCGGTAAGCCCCGGCGAGGAGGTGGAGGTGTTGGTCCCACTCGCTCTGGTGTTTCCCCACGTAACAGTGGATCATTTGCAGGAGAGTTCGGTTGAACCTCTCGACTTGACCATTCGACGCAGGATGGTAGGGGGTCGTTCTGGTCTTGGCCACCTGGAGAAGTCCACAGAGCTCACGAAACAGGGCACTCTCGAAGTTGCGTCCCTGGTCTGTGTGGATCTCCAGGGGTACTCCAAACCTGGAGAGGAACTCCTGTAGCAGCTTCTGAGCGGTGATCTCTGCAGTTTGCTCGGGGATCGGGGCCACCTCCACCCAGCGCGTGAACTGGTCCACCATCACAAGGATGTATCGGTTCCCCATCTTGGATACTGGGAGCGGTCCAACCACGTCGATGTGAACCCTGTCCATAGGAGCGCCGGCCTGGTACATCTGCAAGGCAGCTCTGCCTGTTCTTCCAGAGGATTTACACGCCTGACATTCAGGACAGCGTCGGACGAACTGGTTCACACTGTCAGTCAGACCAACCCAGTAGAACTCTCTGCGAACTCGATGGTAGGTCTTCTCACGGCCCAAGTGACCGGACAGCAGGGCGCAGTGACACAAACGTAGGACCTCTTCTTGGAGCGCTGTTGGAACAATGAGACGGAGGATGGATGGCGTGTCAGCTCCTTCGTCCCAGCGGTAGTACAGGACTCCATTTCGCCTTTCTACTTGCGTCCAGACCAACCAGTACTTTCGTGCAGCAGGTCCTTCCAGCGCCATCTCCTCCTGTGACGGTAGCTTCCCCTCATCCTTCCACTGGTGCAACTTCGCTAGCACGGCGTCTCCCCTCTGGCGCTCCGCTAGCTCGTTGGTCGAATACTGGGCTAACCAGTTGATAGCAGGTGGTTCACTCTCTTCAGCACCATTCTGATGTTCATTGACAGGTTGTGACATCGTTAGGCCTCCTGCCTCTCCTCCTGGAGCCGATGGTGGAACGCCCTCTTCTGCCGCTCCGGAGGTGTTCTCTTCCGAGTCAGTTCGACGGATCGCTAGCGGGACCACATCATCCACATCGTCGCTGAACCTTACCCAATGGTGGTGTTCACGGTGACAGTAGGAGCAACCTCCACAAGGCAGCGAGTCCAGACTCTCCCCAGCATGATAGCAGTCACAGGCGGGTTTGGGTGACCTGGACAGCGCGTCCGCGTTGCTGTGCTTGACTCCTGGCCGGTGTTCGATTTTGAAGTCGTACTGGCTCAGCTCCTTGATCCACCTCGCGAACTGGCCTTCTGGGCTCTTGAACCGAAACAGCCAAATCAAACTGTTATGGTCCGTCCGGATGATGAACGACCGGCCCAACAGGTAGTGGCGAAACTGCCGTGTGAAGCGGACTACAGCCAGAAGCTCTCGGCGTGTGACGCAGTATCGCTGCTGTGTGCTTTGCAGATGTGCACTGGCGTAGGCTATGACCTTTTCTTCTCCTGCTTGCATCTGTGACAGGACAGCTCCGACGCATGTGTTGGACGCGTCAGTGTCGAGCAGAAACAGTCCATCTCGAGTGGGGTATGCCAGAAGAGGTGCCGTGGTGAGTCTTGCCTTTAACTCCTCGAAGGCTACTTGTTGTGTGTCGCCCCACTTAAACTCCTCCCCCTTTTTCTGAAGTTCGTAGAGGGGGCTGCACAGATGGGCAAATCCTCGCACAAACCGTCTGTAGTAGTTACACAAGCCGAGAAAAGCCTGGAGCTCAGTGAGGTTTCTTGGGGTCCTCCAGTTGTTCACAGACTTCACAAGCTCCGGGTTCGGGCTGACTCCGTCTCCGCTCACGACATGCCCCAAGAACAGGACCTCCCTCCGCAGCAGGTGGCATTTAGATGGCTTGAGTTTGAGACCGTACGCCCGGATGCGCTCCAAGACCTTCCCCAGGCTCTGCAGACCCTCTTCGACTCCACGCCCCAGCACAATGATGTCGTCGAGGTATACAAGCAGGTGTCTCCACTGTAACCCTCTCAACACCACCTCCATCGCACGTTGAAATGTGTCGGGCGCATTGCACAGCCCGAAGGGCATTCGGGTGTACTCGAACAGCCCATAGCGTGTTATAAAGGCTGTCTTTCCACGATCATCCGGGTGCACTCCAATCTGCCAATATCCACTTTGCATATCTAAAGTCGAGAATACAGTGGCCCCCTCGAGGGTGTCCAGACACTCTTCGATCCGCGGCAGTGGATATGCATCTTTGAGAGTCAGGTCGTTGAGTCTTCTATAATCTATGCACCACCGCACACCTCCGTCCTTCTTTCTAACTAACACCACTGGAGAGGCCCATTCCGAAGTGGATGGTGTAATCACTCCGGCCTCTAGCATGCTCTTCAGGTGCCGCTCCTCTTCTTGTTGAAAGCCCAGGGGCGTGCGCCGAGCCGGTTGTCGGACAGGTTGGCCTTCGCTAGTGTTGATTCGGTGCTGGACCGCATCGAAGCGCCCCAGGTCCGCGTCACTGGCCGCGAACACGCCCTGGTGTTCAATCAGGAGTTGTTGCAGGGCCCTCCACTGATCCTCATCCAACCCTTCACTGGCGGACTCATACAGGGACGACAGATGGTCGGGCAGACCCATAGTTGGTGACGACTCCATCCGTCGGACTGTGGCTGGTTCATTTTTTCGGCTCATGTCGTCCTCTTGTGGGGCCTGAAGCTCCTCTTCCGCCTCCACTAGCACGCCGAGGCAGACTCCTTTCTTCAGCCTAACTTCTTTCGGCATCAGGTTACACAGTTGCACAGGGACGTGTGGGGCAACGTTGACCAACACACTGCCAGATGAAACTCCCTCGGTGAGGCCAGCAGGCTCCAGGACGGCGGAGATACCTGCCTTGGGGCTTTCCACCACACCCCAGACGTCCTGCTCGCTCTCCGCTGATAGTGTCAAAGAGTCCTGCAGCAGTACGCGAGAGACGGCGTACTCCCCCACGGACGTACCCACGATAACTGTGGCCACTGGCTCCCCTTCGACGAAGACCTGGCCTCCCCCGGATACAGTGACCTGAGCGGCCAACATGAGATCTAGGCCCAGGAGGAAGGGGTCGCGGATGGGCGCGACGAACACATCCCATTCGATGGTCTTGGGGCCCAAGCGGATGGTCACCCTATACTTCGGGGTTTCAGCCATGTCTTTACCCTCTTCAGCGTTACGCAGAATGGCGATTCCGACGCTCGGCTGGTCGGCCAGATTTAATCGTTGGAATGTGTCTCGGGACATCACCGTGGCTTCGGCCCCTGTGTCAACGATGCACTTCAGCTGCAGGCTGTTCACGGTGATGGGAATGACGAGACTGGGTCCATTCCCCGAGGCCCGGCCGAGATTGACTGATGGCTGCTCGCTGACCTTCCTCGGAGCCCTCGGGCTTGGTGACCGTGAGTTACACTCTCGCTTGAAATGGCCCTCCTCTCCACACTGGTAACAGGTCCCTTTGCTGCGGGAACTTGGGCTCGGGGACCGCTGCGCGCGTTGCCCCGTGTGCGCGTAGGTAGCCCGCTCAAGCGTCCTTCCCCGTTCCACTCCTACTTGTTCTTTGGCCATGTACCGCTCGATGTTTAAGAGCACCTTGTTAATGTTGTCGATGCCACTGGCCAGGGTCTTGAGCTCGGGGGTGCTCATGCTGTCTCCTACCGGCGGAGGACTTGGAGAGCTATCGCGACGCCGCTCGTCTTCCCATGCTACTCGCCGGATTCTCCCTTTTCCTTCAACCTCTCGCCCCAGTGTCGCTTTAAAGTCATACTCGCGTGCCTCAACCTTCCTGATTGCTTCAGCTAGTGTTTTGGGTTCTGCCCCCAGGACTTCATACGCGATGTTTTGGTTCTTCAGCCCGCGCAGAAAGGCTTCTGCAGCGTAGGCCTCCTGCAGTGTAACACCAACCTGCGGGTATGCCAGTGTGACAAGTCTCCTCACTTCCTCGCCAAACTCATAGAGGGTCATCTCTCTGGCCTGCTTAACCTCGCTGAGTTTACGGCGCGCAGTTCCCTCAGGCAACTCTTTACCGTAGCGGCGGTGTAACTGGGTGATGAGCGCGTGGTAGTCATCTTTTATCGGAGCCGGCTGCGCGATGACAAAAGACATGGCGTTGTCCCTCAGTCGGAGATACAAGGCGTCCAAACAGGTCTCGTCGGTCCAGCCCCTCTTTCTCGCCATCCGTTCGAATGGTCCAACGAAACTATCCCAGTCGCCCTTACCATCAAAAGTGGCGAGGAGCTTGATGTCATTTTCGTGTCCTCGGTCGGGACCTTGTGAGCTTCGGTTGCCGCTCCGACTTTGAAGGTCTCCTGTCTGGCTCTGTTGACCTCTAGAGGAACCTGCCTGCCCTCCAACGCTGTCATCCAGTAGGTTTCGGCCGCCGTTGCTGTCCAGGGACATTTGGCCACCCTGCATCCCGTCGGGGGGTGGTACTGCAGTCGCTCCATTTTTTCCACCATGACCGATCGGAGTGCTGGTAAGTGGTGCGGGCTCACTGGGTCCATTTCCTGTATAGCGCAGGGCTGCTGGGGCCGCTTTGCTGCTCGGCCTGGCTGGCGTCTCCTCGTTGCGCCGGTCGCTCAAGTTAGCCACTGCGGCCATAGCTGCTGGCAACAGGTGATCAGCGCCGTCTCGCTGTCTGGCCCCTGGGTTCTCCCGGGCCGGGGTGAACTGCGAGAGTAGGCTCATGTCTTGCACCGTTCTGCTAGTTCGTTCTCCGAGCACAGCCCCTGCCGACCCTACACCACTATCGCTTTGAGGGCTACTAGGAGAAACCCCTTGCTTCACTACTTGAGCGATGGGCGACAAACCGGGAGGCTCACCTTGGATATCCGAACGATGACGGGCCCAATCGGTGCGCTGAATGGGAGGTGTGGGGGGACGAGATCGCTTAGCCACCGCTTCCGCTAGTCCATCGATACGCGCTGTGAGGGCCTCCATCTGCAACTCTATCTGGCGTTGCATCTTAACCTGGGTCTGGCATTCCATGTTTTCCATCTGGCGTTGCATCTGAACCTGGGTCTGGTTCATGGTTTCCATCTGCGCCAGGAGGAGCTTCATCCAGGCGTGCTCTCCGGGGTCTTCTGTCCCCACACCAGCACCATCCAGACTCAACTCAGACTGTTCTTTTACATTTTCTTTGTCCTGTGACATTTTTATTTTTCCACTGATTTACGTGACTACTGAAGAAATTACAGTGCTTCACAAAATGGCTTCTTGCTAGCTGGGTTAGCTCACAGTGTGCAGGCTGAATTATGCTGCCATGTGACCGGGGCAGGATCCTCCGGTGTTGAGATTATGGCGAATCCCAACCTTTTATCCCACTTCTGACACCACTTGTCGCGGTTTTTCTATCGCCCGGATAACTATGGATGGAGGCGGGGACTTTTAGGTGCGACAAACCGGGCTTCACCACCGTTAGCTAGATAGCTGCGCCAATGCTAGGGCTAGCCTGCTAGTTAGCTAGTTAGCCGTGTGCTAATGGGTTAGCAAGCTCACCTTGGGACCAGGGCTGGTGATGGAACAGGGCGGCTGAGCTCTAGGCGGGGCGGGAGATGGATGGCTGCTCTCCGGGGTGCGTGTCTCTCTCTCTCTGTACTCTGGCTCCGGTGTGACCGGGTGAATGTCTCTCTCAGTCTCTCTGGGGAAGCTCTCGGGGGTAGTCAGCTAGCTACAGGTACCGAGGCAGTCTGCTGCTAACACTACCACTGCTAGCCACCGTATCTACTGTCTAGCCCAGGATACGCTAGGTTTCCCTGCTCTATCCCACGCTAAGGTGACAGTCTACGATATGGTTACTAAACAGTTCTGGCGCTTTGTCTCTCCCGCGGTGTCTAATATAGTTGCGTCTGTGACAGCGCGAGCTAACCTGTGATTGGTCCTCTAGCTGCACGAGCCCAGTGCAACATTCCAAGTACATCCCCAGGCATTTCCCACTACAGTAGGCACTGTGCACAAGTCAGAGCACTCGTGTGCTGAACGTAGGCCATATTGCACAGCAAATACGGAAGAAGTTTGTTTCAAATATTAAAGAGATCAACTCAAACGAGCCGTATACCCCGGAAGTCGTTACGAAGCAATTCTGTTGGTCCGTCCGTTAAAGGGTCCTTCCAGCCTACTTTGAACGGTTGTTGCCTGTGTTTAAACTGTCACGTTAGCGGCAAAGTAGTAGTCATAGTCTAACGCAGCTCAATCAATGCCCGCTGCGAGATTTGATCCGTGCACCACAAGGCGACGTCGCTGACCGCTCGGCTAAAGGGGCCGACTGGCTAGGGAGTCTCTACAAGTAGTAGTAGTAGTAGTAGTAGTAGTAGTAGTAGTAGTAGTAGTAGTAGTAGTAGTAGTAGTAGTAGTAGTAGTAGTAGTAGTAGTAGTAGTTAACCAACCATTATAACGCTTCCGGGAATAACACTTCCGGGGTATAACGATCGTCAAGGGTATAGACGAGTTTTCCCGCCCTTACCTAGGGCGCCGGGGTGGTGCATTGTTCTTCCGTTCTAAACATCCGTAGCCGGATGTAAACATGCAAGCCTAGATCTGCAATATCTTCAACAACATTGAACATTAAAAATTGACATTAGAAAATCAAAAAATGGTTCGGGGGCACGTTGTGCGGTGCGTGGCTGTACTAATACACGGAAACGCCTGAATGAGTGGTTGGATAGAGAGTGTGTGGTCCATCGACCTGCCACAAAACGGCAATGTTCCTGCATTCCATTGTTTTCCTTCCACAGAAAACCAACAGCAGATTTCGAATCACGGATGTGGTTGAAGGCTTTGAATTTGAAGAAACCACCGAAAAACGTCTTTGTTTGTTCCCATCACTTCATTGCCAAAAAGCCAACCAAAGAAGACCCTTCCCTGAACTGTGGTAACTAGGTAGCTACTCGTTACACCGGAAAAGAAAAACATAAGGCGGCCCAAATGCGGAAATGGACCGGAAGTGCCGCGTAAACTTGTCTATACCGATCGTCTACCTACACCAAGCTGTACTCTATCACCAGTCCGCAAAGAACGCGAGATTGCTCGAGGAGCAGCTGCATATCTAAATATGCAAATTTTGAGAATCGGACAGATATTCAACATCAGGTGGGTAGCGAGTAGTTTTAATAATGTAAAAGAAGTGTGGAATAACTACCCTGCTTTAGCGCGTTACTTCATAACAGCAAGCGAGGACGCATCTCGCAGTGACACCGAGAGGAAGAAATTCATTGAGCTACTCAAACACCTCACAAACTCTGGGTTTTTACTGGATCTGGCTTGCATGAAAGACATCCTCCGTGAGCTGCAGGGTCTCTCACTGAAACTTCAGGAAAGAGACATGTCTCTAGTGGATGCCAGTCCCAGTCGCCACATTCAGCAGACTATTGATATACTGACAGCCATGAAAACGAGTGGAGGTAAATCCACACTGAAGGCCGAACAGCGCACGTCTCTGGGCCTTTTTAAAGATGTTGCAGTCCTTGAGGGCAGGGGCAAGATTAACCGGAGTCCGTTTTATCAATCTGACAGTCTCACAAAGCGAATGCCAGAATCAAACCTTGTCCAGATGCTGAAACCTCTGGATGAGCACTTTTGGCAACAGGACCGCAATGCATTGATCCTGTATGGAGAAAACGACGTACGGACATTTGCTAAAACACTTGGTGAACCAGCCAGAGAGGTGGTTGAGTTCCACGACTGGAAGTTACAAGAGAAAGCACCAGGCAAAACGCTGCAAAAGCTTTGTACAGCAAACAGGACATACCTTCCCACGGCATCTGAGTGTGAGAGGGTTTTTTTCTGCAGTTAATAATACTGATAGCAAGACCCGCAATAGGTTGCGCGAAAACAGCCTCTCATTGCTCCTTTTTGTGGATCTTAAGGGACCCCTTTTGGAGAGATTCGACCCAACGCCTTTTATTACATCTTGAATTAAACCAGGTCATCACCAGTCCACATAATCGGTTTCTGGACGAATAGTAAAGGCAGCTGATCCCAGGCCTCTGTGGTTGCTTCTGTTTTAAGGTAAGGGCTATTCCCAATGACCTGTATTATTCACTGTTAGCACTGTATTGTATGTGATGGGTGTCGATGAGGACTTGAACCCCTTTAGGCAGCCTGGCCTATTTCTGCTGGTATTTGAAATGCTCATGCATGTGTATGTTATAGGCTGGTTTGTTAATACGTGACTCTCGCATTTGATGTCTTAATTGTACCGAGAAATCATTGTGCTCATCTGTATGTAATGGGTAACTTTAACTGTTGTTGACGAGGACTCAATCCCTTGTAGGCAGGCTGGCATGCTCTGTTTTTGATTAAATGCTCATATATTTGTGTGTTTATAGGCTGTTTTGCTATTTGACCTATCTGTGTGTCATTTGTGCTGAGAACCTATGCAGAGTATACTGTGCCCTGCTTTAGTTGGCCATATTGTATTAGTTGGCCATACTGTGATGTTTGGTTTCGATACCGGTGTGGAGGTTTGATGTGGTCATTAACTGATTATGTTATATTATGGTGCTGTTGTTGACTTCGTGGTTCGCCTTATCCAGATGATATGGAACTACAAGACAGTAAAGACAGGCCACATTTCATGAGTCAAAATACATTTATTTTGGGTGTTTTCAGTGAACAGATCCCTCATAGCTTACTTTGTTAAGGTTCTTGTTTACATTTTTTTACATGCCTAACAGGGCATACCTAACAAGATGGCGCCCCCATCGCAACATACAACGCGGGTGACCGTACTTTCACATTCCTTATGTATCAGATGTGCTGACATAAAGCAAGCAGGCCTACATGCTTGCAGCTATAAACGTTTCTTGTGCAACAAGAGCCACAGTCAGCCCTTTCTTTGAGGTATGCACAAGCCCCCCTGGTAAAAAAAAGAAAGGAAAAAAAAGTGAGCTCCCCGAAAGCCATGGTATAGTATACAATTGGGGAGAAAAAGGGTGACCCCCCCCCCCAAAAAAATGCATTGTATCCCAACTTGTTTATATTATGAGTTTTGTCTTGGCTGATGCATGGAGATTTATTGGGTTCTCAGTGAACTTTGTACAGCATATTGTGTGTGTGTGTGTGTGTGTGTGTGGTATTAATTGGGCCAGGAATTAATGCTAAATAAGTGACTTAGCTTTATTTGTACATTCTACTTAATTCAGCCCTGATATCACAATGTAAATATGAATTATGAGTCTCATACTTACAAAAGGAGACAGCTTCCCAAACTATGCTGCTACCAAGTTGGGAGGGAAAAAACCCCCCAAACTTTTGCATGTCATAAACAGAAAAAACACATTTTTAAAATATTTTATTTATATTGAGACAGAGCAGCCCATAGAGTAAGACAAATAAAGTGAGTTTGGTATTTCCCTGTTGCCATAGAATAACTTAATCAGTAAGGACAGCCACTTTTTGAAGCCAGCCTGCTACCTCAGCACACAGCACCTCATATCTATTTATCTAACCCCGATTCAGTCCTCGCCATCAACTGCTTGGTGCTCCTTATAATGTAGCTTCTGTTGTGTTTTCATGTGAATGCGCTTTAATGTGTCCTATCTGGATGTGTTGTGATGTGTTTTAATGTACCCTTTTTTAATAGCTGTTGTTTATTTTTGTTTTTGCACTTGCAAGCCAAAGACAAATTTATGCCTTTTGTACATAAAAGGGCAGACAATAAAGTATTTTCCATTCTATTTCTATGCTGCAAATTCAGATTTGCTTAGAGGAAATCACCCCGTCCACATTAAAGTTAATTTGAGGTTTAAACTCCCTTTATTATTTGTGAAAAACACAGATATTTGATATAAAGTTGGAAATATACCATGCACGCTAATGCCCTGGATCCATTCATGTCTGCATAAACGCCGACGTAATGGATAAGGGGGTAATTGGTTTCATTGGGACACTGGCAAGCAGAGGTTTAATTTAGGGGTTACAATGGGGCAATTCAGCAGCTCTTCTGATCAGGACACCGTGGACACCTCGCTCGGATCTCCTCACTTACACTTTGACATGCACATCATGCCCGTCATGCGCTCAGTGACCTGAGACATAGCTTAGAGAGCTCCAGATCCACTCCCGCAGACACATGTGGCCATCCCTGCTGCTGTTGCTTTTCTTCTGGAGTCAGCGGGATTTTAATTTGAGCTGAGCACAGAGCAACAGTGGCATGCTCAAAAGGAAAAGGAAAAAAAAAGTTTTTTTTTTGCGACAGGGGGCTACAGATCAGGAAAGTCATGTAATAAGCAACAAGCCAAAAAGTAATAATGGATGTTTGTGTGTGTGTGTGTGTGTCTGTGTGTGTGTGCGCGTGCGTATGTAGGTAGTTGGGGGCGCATATACTTTCGTTTCCTTTCCTTTCATCCATCTCACAGATGCATGGAGATGAAAGCTCTGTTTGGATGGCGAGTTTTTTTTTCTTCTTCTTTTCCTCCCAGACGCGTCTCTTTATATTCCCATGTCGGCAAAGTCAGATCACGGCCCTGTTCTCCCGTCAGTCATCCACTCAGCTCGGAGGGGTTACAGTCTGTCTTCGTCACGCAGCCCTTCACTGTTGTCCCTTTGTTTTAGAGTCTATTCATAGATCATTAAACGAGCGCTGTCTTTCTCTCCCCTCTTATAATCCTGTTTCTGTGTGCACGGGTTGATTAAGTTGTCATGTGCCTGGCTGTATCTCCTCACAGCCTGTTCGCCCTCCCAGTGTTATGATTATCAGATGGCTGCATCTCGTACCCAACACAGGGCTGCAGGTGAGTGGTCCAAGACTCATATATATATGAAATCCAATTTTTTCCTTATTTGGTATGTAACCAAGTATCTATTTGTCCCTCTTTAAATAGAAATAAATCAACATGAGGCCAGATTTAACCTGTACTGTAACAGGACATGTATTCCAGGGTCTGGTAATAGTACGCTACCTAAGTCCAGATAATTAACTAATGGACTAAAACGTATCCTCCCTCAAATAAATGTCAACCCTTTGTTTTAAGTAAACACACAAAAGAAATAAAATAAAATAGTCTTCTGCTGTAATTTGTAAGTTATGATTTATAAATGAAAGAGAATGAATGATGTGAATGAATGACAGTATAACAAACATGAATGAATGACAATACAGAGATAGTTTAGCTATTAAGAAAATAAAAAAAAAATTTCTTGTTCAATATTTGTTTTTCTGGATTATTTTGCTCCTTATTCGTTGAGCACTTTTCCTACCATTGATTATATATATTTATAGCTTTGTTAAAAGAAACACTCAACAGTATGGTACACGGTATATATGTAATTTTGTTAAACACTCAACGCTAGGAACAGTGCTCAACAAATAAGGAGCAAAATAATCACTATATGTGTGTGTCTGTCTGTGTGTATTTATGTATAATATATATTACATATACATATGTTTGTATATATATATATATATACACACACACACATATATATATAATCTAGTGAGTCAAGTAAATTCTTTATGAGACAGTACAAGCCTGTTTCATGCCATAAGCAATAATATAAACAATAAGTGTCACGGGATGTTGGAGCCTATCCCAGCAGTCATTGGGCGGCAGGCAGGAGACACCCTGGACAGGCTGCCAGTCCATCACAGGGCCGACACACATTCACACCTAGGGACAATTTTGTCACAACGAGAGCAGGAAAGGAGGACCCAAATGCACGACTCAGACAGTTTCAGGTTTCCAAAGCTCAAGGGTTTACTCGTAAGGCAGGCAAGTACGGTACACAGGCAGTCAGTCAGAGGAAATGAGCCACACGAGTGGTATGGCAGAGGCAAAGTCAGACGTTCAGATCAGGAGTCCAAAACACACGAAAGCTATCACCGAAATGCAAACGGCTGGTACGCATGCAACAATAGACTGAGACGGACTGGCAAAGGAAGCAGGGGGCACGCTGACCAAATACACAAAGGGAGGGGGGATAATTAGGCCCAAGTGAATAGTGATGAAGGCAGATGACTAGATGCAGGTGAATGACATTAGGGCTCATGGCGAAGGCATGACAAATTTAGTACGGCTGATTCACCTGACCTACATGTCTTTGGACTGTGGAAGGAAACTGGAGCACCCGGAGGAAACCCACACAGACATGAAGCGAACACGCAAACTCCAATCAGAGGACGACCTGGGATGACTCCTAAGGTTGGACAACCCCAGGGTTTGAACCCAGGACCTTCTTGCTGTGAGGCGACCGCACTAACCACTGTGCCACCATGACGTGTGTGTGTGTGTGTGTGTGTGTGTGTGTGTGTGTGTGTGTGTGTGTGTGTGTGTGTGTGTGTGTGTGTGTATATATCTATCTATAGTTGTGTGTGTGGTGTGTGTAAAGCATGTGTGTTCATGTCTCTGTGTGAGTCATGTACAGTGTCTACTCCCAAAGTACTTAGCCCGAGAAGCTGTCTGCTGTTTGAATAAGGGCAGTCAGTCACTGGCACTAAAGAGAACATTCATCAAGCACTTTCACAGCTTACACCTGTTTCTGCTGGCGAAGACAGACTAGCCAGGATGGCTATGGCACCACGTCGCTCTGCCCGCTCTCCCTGAAGCGCTCCTAAGGAGGCTGCAGATGCATATCCTGCCTGATGCTTTTCGCATTAGCTCCCCCCAATGACCATCATCGTTTACAGGTAAATAAAGCCAGCCTGCCGTGGCGTGACGTGAATAAGCAAACAAGGACACCACTCAGTCCTGGGCGACATGCTCTCTCACATCTATGTGGTAGGTGGGCATTTCAAACTGGGTTACGACATTGTCATCCCTCATGGTTGACTTATGTTTGACTCTGCTGGGGGGGGGGGGTGGTGGTGGTGGGGGGGGGGTTGTTGACCCCACAGGTTGCCAGGGGTTGATGTGGTTGCCAACAGCACCAGCCATGGATTCCTGCTGCTCGGCCTTGTTAAACTGGAGGGCTGTGGCAGTGCTTAATTTGCTACTAATATGACAGCTGTGTTGTAATCATGATAAAGGGCTGCCTGTGATGTATGTGGACCCAGTGCCTCACCTTAGCTCTCTAAGCATTGCACTCTCTCTCTCTCTCTCTCTCTCTCTCTCTCTCTCTCTCTCTCTCTCTCTCTCTCTCTCTCTCTCTCTCTCTCTCTCTCTCTCTCTTTTGGGGGGGGGGGCTCTGCAATACATCAGACATAATTGGCTGATTCTGTTCTGACATGGCCACTCAGTGGAATTGGGTCTTACAGTAACAGCTCCAGATATCAAAATCTCCTTTGTCCAGAATGTGTGTGTGCGCGTGCATGTGTGTGTGTGTATGTGTTCTTCTTCAGTTATAGTTTGAACGAATAGGAGTTTTGAGCTGCACGAATTAGGACATTTTCACAAAGTTGGGACATTTTGGCCAGTCCTTACTTCTTCAAGGGTCTATTTTAGGGTTATGATTTGGGGTTAAGGTTTGAATTAAGATCAGGTTAGGGGTAGGGTTAGGTTTGGATGTTCTGATGGGTAGGGCCGGGTAATAAGGAATGAATGTAGTCAGTGGAGGTCCTCACAAGTATAGGCAAACAAATACGTATGAGTATATATCTTTGCCTGTCTGTCTTCGACCACTGAAGCTGCTTGCAAGAGCGTGATTAGTGCAATCCATCAGGAGACGATGTGTCGCCACTTTGTAATTCCTTTCCTCCCAACTCAAGTTTTTCGATAGGAGACGCTCTTATCTGCAGTTCCACGCTGTCTGCAGCGGTGGAGGAAAAGCGCCTTCACCCCCTTCGTACGCAGTCGCGTTCACCGTTTTATTGATTTCCTTCCAAACTGTGTTTGTGGAAAACAGGAACAACACGGGTTTAACATTTCCTCCGCTCTGCAACGCATGGTCTGGCGTTGCTAGGCAACACGTCGCACCGCAGCATCTGAAGTGTGTGCGCGCTCTTTGTGAATGGCTTTGATCCTGAGCACACTGACAGGCTCTTTTCCCAGACTTCCATTCCCCTGGTAGTGTTGGCATCTCATCATAACATGGAGACTAAAATGTATCTGAAAGCTCCCAAGTGGGATGGAATAAAAACCTTGTAAGGTAAAGTACAGAAAGGAAGTCGTGCAGGAATATTGAATTAAATCAAAAAGTTTTCACAAAAGAAAAGCAAGAGGTTTTTTTTATTTTATTTTTTTTAACCAATGTCAAATCTAAGTTATAAGAGTATTTGAGTCTATCATTTATCCAAAACGTTATCTTCTACAATATCAGCTATAAGTACGCGTTAAAGATGATTTCGGTAAAATGCATCTACAGAAAAAAAAATCACTTGGCATTTTTGGTTTTGAAGTACAATAGCATTGTACTTAAGCATCTCAGGAATTCAAGAGGCACCAGGTGTCTTTTTTGCTTTAACATATCATCATTAAACTTCATTTTAGTCACATAGGGTGCTATTTCTTTGTGTATCAAAAACAAGAAGCGCAAAAGACAGTTGAGTTCATAGGGCGCAGTGCATACTTGTGCAGCACATTAGGGAATGGGAAATAATATTGTATCAGTAGGTGTGGGCGGGGCTTGTGTTGAATAAACCAATCAAATCTCATCTTTTTCCACCCTTTAAAAGCAGCACAAGCTGTAATGAGTGCAATTTGGTGATACAGGAAAAAGTTCTCCCAAGAAAAAGACTGATGTCTTTCCTGAGGGGAATGCGGAATCGCCTAGAAACTTTAAATCAGGTTATGTTAGAATAAAATGATCAGTCAGAAACAACAGGATGCGATCTGCAAACATGAGTTTACATGGCAAAACTATGTTATCAAATAGCAAACAAACAGAAAGCTTCATTTTGTTTTGCTAATTTATAGGCTAGTGATGCCACCAGTCTACAAGCGGTTGGAGACATCTCATTCCCAAATGACAGCATTGATCTGGCTTGATAACAATTTAATGCAATATAGCCTACATTATTTCATTCATCAGAGACAGAGCCAAGAGCATCGTATCTCAGAGCCATCCATTTCTCTCTGTTGTACGCCACTTTTTGAGTTTAGGAAAAAACAGAGAGCACTCTTAACAGCATGTTGTTACAAAACACAAGAGATGTTATTATAAATACATAGCTGCTGAGTTTTTCATGACTCATAGTCTCACTAAAATGTAGCACAACATATTTCCCCATTTCTTTCAGTTTAACAACTTGAACTGGTCAATTAAGTATAACGATGGTGGAGGCCCAGGGGCACTGCTGCCTCATAGCAAGAAGGTAGTCAGTCACCTCAGGATCAGAACAATACTAAACCTAACCTTAATAGTAACAATACTAAACAACATCATAGAGATGAGATCAGCATCTACACATAGATTCTGCATATATATGTATATATACATATATTCTGCGTATATAATATCCAAACCGCTTATCCTGCTCTCAGGGTCGCAGGGATGCTGGAGCCTATCCCAACAGTCATTGGGCAGCAGGCGGGGAGACACCCTGGACAGGCCGTCAGGCCATCACACAGGGCCCACACACATACACACAAACACACACACACATCTAGGGACAATTTAGTACGGTAGCAACTTGTACACTGTAAAAGAGTACACCATGTGCAATATGTAAGGTATGGTCAGATGGGCCACTAGGTCAAGTCAGACTAATCATAAGTCAGAGGGCTCAGTGACAGTCTATGGAGGTCAGGGAGTCGGTCCAAGTCAGTCCTTGTGTGGAGGACAGGGAGTCAAGGACTCAGTCCAAGTCAGTCCTTGTGTGGAAGGCAGAGGAGGAGGGGGGGGCAGGAAAAGGGGGGGCAAGGTTGGGGCAGGGGGTGGGCCTTGTTGTAGAGCCTGATGGCTGTTGGTACAAAAGACTGACGAAGGTGTTTCGTGGTTTCCCGGGGGGCAATGAGTCTGACTGAATGTGCTCCTCCTCCACATTATCTCGTTGTGGAGAGGATGGGAGGAATTCATCAAGATGGCGGCCATCTTCCTCCTCATCCTCCCCTCCGCAACCGCCTCCAGGTCATCCAGGTCAACTCCCACTACTGAGCCTTCTTCACGAGCTTGTTCAGTTTGCTGGTATCGCTCGCGTTGGTGCCCCCCCCCCGCCCAACAAACCACGGCCAGGTAAAGTGACTTTCTTAAATAACTCTTGAGTGCCCAATGAAACTAGCAGAGGTTAATTTTAGCTTGCTTAATGACAGGTATTACATGCCACTTTCATGTTTTGAATTACATGTGTCTCAGCATTGCCCATCCGAGTAGCTTTATTCATTAATCTATTTCTATAACTTGCTTAATCCTGTCCAGAGTTGTTGGGGACTGGAGGGAACATCTTATATATATATACACTACCGTTCAAAAGTTTGGGATCACATTGAAATGTCCATATTTTTGAAGGAAAAGCACTGTACTTTTCAATGAAGATAACTTTAAACTAGTCTTAACTTTAAAGAAATACACTCTATGCATTGCTAATGTGGTAAATGACTATTCTAGCTGCAAATGTCTGGTTTTTGGTGCAATATCTACATAGGTGTATAGAGGCCCATTTCAAGCAACTATCACTCCAGTGTTCTAATGGTACAATGTGTTTGCTCATTGGCTCAGAAGGCTAATTGATGATTAGAAAACCCTTGTGCAATCATGTTCACACATCTGAAAACAGTTTAGCTCGTTACAGAAGCTACAAAACTGACCTTCCTTTGAGCAGATTGAGTTTCTGGAGCATCACATTTGTGGGGTCAATTAAACGCTCAAAATGGCCAGAAAAAGAGAACTTTCATCTGAAACTCGACAGTCTATTCTTGTTCTTAGAAATGAAGGCTATTCCATGCGAGAAATTGCTAAGAAATTGAAGATTTCCTACACCGGTGTGTACTACTCCCTTCAGAGGACAGCACAAACAGGCTCTAACCAGAGTAGAAAAAGAAGTGGGAGGCCGCGTTGCACAACTGAGCAAGAAGATAAGTACATTAGAGTCTCTAGTTTGAGAAACAGACGCCTCACAGGTCCCCAACTGGCATCTTCATTAAATAGTACCCGCAAAACACCAGTGTCAACATCTACAGTGAAGAGGCGGCTGCGGGATTCTGGGCTTCAGGGCAGAGTGGCAAAGAAAAAGCCATATCTGAGACTGACCAATAAAAGAAAAAGATTAAGATGGGCAAAAGAACACAGACATTGGACAGAGGAAGACTGGAAAAAAGTGTTGTGGACGGATGAATCCAAGTTTGAGGTGTTTGGATCACAAAGAAGAACGTTTGTGAGACGCAGAACAAATGAAAAGATGCTGGAAGAATGCCTGACGCCATCTGTTAAGCATGGTGGAGGTAATGTGATGGTCTGGGGTTGCTTTGGTGCTGGTAAGGTGGGAGATTTGTACAGGGTAAAAGGGATTCTGAATAAGGAAGGCTATCACTCCATTTTGCAACGCCATGCCATACCCAGTGGACAGCGCTTGATTGGAGCCAATTTCATCCTACAACAGGACAATGACCCTAAACACACCTCCAAATTGTGCAAGAACTATTTAGAGCAGAAGCAGGCAGCTGGTATTCTATCGGTAATGGAGTGGCCAGCGCAGTCACCAGATCTGAACCCCATTGAGCTGTTGTGGGAGCAGCTTGACCGTATGGTACGCAAGAAGTGCCCATCCAACCAATCCAACTTGTGGGAGCTGCTTCTGGAAGCGTGGGGTGCAATTTCTCCAGATTACCTCAACAAATTAACAGCTAGAATGCCAAAGGTCTGCAATGCTGTAATTGCTGCAAATGGAGGATTCTTTGACGAAAGCAAAGTTTGATGTAAAAAAAATCTTATTTCAAATACAAATCATTATTTCTAACCTTGTCAATGTCTTGAATCTATTTTCTATTCATTTCACAACATATGGTGGTGAATAAGTGTGACTTTTCATGGAAAACACAAAATTGTTTGGGTGATCCCAAACTTTTGAACGGTAGTGTATATATATATATATATATATATATATATATATGTACACTCACTGGCCACTTTATTAGGTACACCTTGCTAGTACCGGGTTGGACCCCCTTTTGCCTTCAGAACTGCCTTAATCCTTCGTGGCATAGATTCAACAAGGTACTGGAAACATTCCTCCATATTGACATGATAGCATCACGCAGTTGCTGCAGATTTGTCGGCTGCACATCCATGATGCGAATCTCCCGGTCCACCACATCCCAAAGGTGCTCTATTGGATTGAGATCTGGTGACTGTGGAGGCCATTTGAGTACAGTGAACTCATTGTCATGTTCAAGAAACCAGTCTGAGATGATTCGAGCTTTATGACATGGCGCGTTACCCTGCTGGAAGTAGCCATCAGAAGATGGGAGCACTGTGGTCATAAAGGGATGGACATGGTCAGCAACAATACTCAGGTAGGCTGTGGCGTTGACACGATGCTCAATTGGTACTAAGGGGCCCAAAGTGTGCCAAGAAAATATCCCCCACACCATTACACAACCACCACCAGCCTGAACCGTTGATACAAGGCAGGATGGATCCATGCTTTCATGTTGTTGACGCCAAATTCTGACCCTACCATCCGAATGTCGCAGCAGAAATCGAGACTCATCAGACCAGGCAACGTTTTTCCAATCTTCTATTGTCCAATTTTGGTGAGCCTGTGCGAATTGTAGCCTCAGTTTCCTGTTCTTAGCTGACAGGAGTGGCACCCGGTGTGGTCTTCTGCTGCTGTAGCCCATCTGCCTCAAGGTTCGACGTGTTGTGCGTTCAGAGATGCTCTTCTGCATACCTCGGTTGTAATGAGTGGTTATTTGAGTTACTGTTGCCTTTCTATCAGCTCGAACCAGTCTGGCCATTCTCCTCCGACCTCTGGCATCAACAAGGCATTTTCGCCCACAGAACTGCCACTCACTGGATATTTTCTCTTTTTCGGACCATTCTCTGTAAACCCTAGAGATGGTTGTGCGTGAAAATCCCAGTAGATCAGCAGTTTCTGAAATACTCAGACCAGCCCGTCTGGCACCAACAACCATGCCACGTTCAAAGTCACTTAAATCACCTTTCTCCTCCATTCTGATGCTCGGTTTGAACTGCAGCAGATCGTCTTGACCATGTCTACATGCCTAAATGCATTGAGTTGCTACCATGTGATTGGCTGATTAGAAATTTGCGTTAACGAGCAGTTGGACAGGTGTGCCTAATAAAGTGGCCGGTGAGTGTATATCAATCACCAGAAACATTAAAACCACTGACAGGTGACTGTCTCATAGGCTGTGCTGAGTGTGCAACCACATAGGGCCTTGTGCCTCTAGGGCCTCATGTCATGGCCTGCAATCCTGCAGGTTGTTTGTGTTTTTTTGTTTTGATTTTTAATATATAATTTTTTAATGACTGTTCTTGACCCAACATTCTTCTAAAATGAAATTCCTGTGTGTCAACTCCATTATGCATAGTCAAGGCGACATGAAAAAAATCCAACAAATTATTCAGGTTTTTTTCATTTTCGATATTGCATCGGTACATAGTGTGTGCTCCATCTCGCTGCTCACTGCGAGGAAGAAGGAGAAGGGGAAACAATGTCGGCTGCACGAGAGCACAACTGATTTCTTAAACACCAGTCGAGGGAACAAGTTAAAAAGAAGGAAGAGTTTCATAAGTCACTGCGAGGATCACTGGATACGTTTTTCCACACTTCTAGAGATGTGGTGACGGAGTAGGTTTCCGAAGCTAGCGGGTGCACATGACTGTGACTGTAGGCAACGTGTAATGACCGGTCTGAAAAATGACCTAAAATCTGAATGAAATGTAGGCTATAGACTTGAAATATTGAATAGTAACATACTGTCGTACTTCAACATGCCAAATATAGTGACAGCTGAGCTGACGTGATGTAAAGCCAATAATTTTACAGTTGATTTTTTTTTCCTTTGAAGAACTATAATAGCAAAAGGTCATAGCTGAGACTATCTGCATGATGATGCTGTATTATTATACTTGTCAAAACTGTGTCGCACCGAGATTATGCATGCAGTAGAACTAGAATAGCTATGTTCGTGTGACTGTGATTCATGCATGTCAATAAGCAGGGCCTTGCACGTCAAGTTTGCACAGGGCCTCGCACCCCCCCCCCCCACGGCCGTGGGTGAGGTGAGGAACATTGATTATCTCGTTACAACCCACAGAAGAGCTACAGTTGCTGAAATTGCTGAAAAAGTTCATGATGGATATGATAGACAGGTGTCAGAACACAGTCACAGCTTGCTGCGTAGTCACAGAATGGTCAGATTGCCCATGATGACCCCTGTACACCGCTGAAAGCACCTACAATGGGTACATGAACTTCAGATTTGGACCATGGAGCAGTTGAAGGAGGTGGCCTGATCTGATAAATCACATATTCTTTTATATCATGTATCATCATGTATCGTGTGTGTCATTTACCTGGGGAAGAGATGGCATCAGGATGCACTTGCGGAAGAAGGCAAACTGGTGGAGGCAGTGTGATGCCCTGGGCAGTATTCTGCTGGGAATCCCTGGGTCCTGGCATTCATGTGGATGTTACTTTGACATGCACCACCTACCCAAACATTGTTGCAGACCAAGTACACCCCTTCATGGCAGCGGTATTCCCTGAGGGCAGTGGCCTCTTTCAGCAGGATAATGCACCCTGCCACACTGCAAAAACGTTCAGGAATGGTTTGAGGAACATGACAAAGAGTTTAAGGTGTTGCCTTGGCCTCCAAATTCCCCAGATCTCAATCAGATCGAGCATCGCATGGTTTGTGGGAGGAGCTGTGGGGCGCTTCTCAGTGTGCGACCCGAAGCAGTCTACCTAACCGTTTTTAACTGACCACGTCCTGTCCAGTGAATTCATTGTAATGCCCTCAGGCCGGCGATATAAAGAGAGCAGTCATTTCAAATAAATGCTTTATATTGTTTTAAACCACAGTAGTTGGTTTATACCTTGTTTGTTTTTGGCATGGCTTGTGGGCCTGTACGTTCACTGAATGCAGTGGTGGAATGTAACATGCAATGCATCTTAGAATGCTTCATTTATATTTTTATTTATTCTATTGTTTTAACTTGTGTGAATTTTTATCCTTCACCTGGTCCTCGAGTGAGTCTGCATGCAAGGCCACACGAGGGTGACAGTGTGCATCTCGTGCCCATGTACTGATCTGTCTGTTGTCTGTGACATACTGATGATTGCCACAGTCTGTGAGTTTGTGTGTGGTCTGGGTAGATTGTGGAACTGAACTGCCCTTCTTGGATAAATAAAGCTGTCTGAATCTGAATCTGAATCATCTGTGGGACATGCTGGAAAAAACAAGTCCAACCCATGGATTCCCCACCTCGTAATTTACAGGACATAAAAGATCTGCTGCTAACGTCTTGGTGCCAGATACCAGAGGACACCTCCAGAGGTCTTGTGGAGTCCATGCCTCAATGGATCAGAGCTGTTTCGGTGACAAGAGGAGGACCTATACAATATTAGGCTGGTGGTTTTAATGTTTTGGCTGATCGGTATATATGTGTGGAGATATGTAGGTCTATTTGAGTGCAACTCCAACAACTAAAGTGACAAAGATGGCAGAAAAATTGGGTGCACCATGCACAATGTGCTGTTAGCCTGCTCTGAGCAGACAGGTGGCAGATGGTGTAAATCGCGGTCGACATCAAAATTGCAGTCTGCCACATATTGTCAATGACACACCACCTACTGTGCCTGTCCTCCCACCTCAGGGCATGGCAAGTCTCCAAATTAGTGTAGTGTGCAGAGAAAACATGATTGTGCCTCAAGAAAATACAATGTCGCTGGCGCAAAGCTACATTCTGCACCCTGTGCCTGCATGAAACTTGAGCCTATTGTGTGATGGGTATGGATGAATAACAACTGCTGTTCAGATCAGTTACCTAGAAGCCTTGTTTTCGCTCTGCATTTTGCCTGCCACCAGGCACAGAACATCCCGGGAAATATAGGGATTGCTTTACAGCACAGGGCTTCAAACTGACTTTTTGGAACAACTGGCCAATATGGCTACTGGCTTTTAAAGTTGATAGCCACTCAGAATTTCCACCAGTCAAAGCTGTTTTCTTGAACTAAAATGAATTACAAGAGTCAATGCATCCTTTCCACCATATTTATTAGTAAATGTAGCATAGATATGGAGAGAGAGAGAGAGAGAGAGAGAGAGAGAGAGAGAGAGAGAGAGAGAGAGAGAGAGAGAGAGAGAGAGAGAGAGAGAGAGAGAGAGAGAGAGAGAGAGAGAGAGAGAGAGAGAGAGAATAAACCGGGTCAGTTTGTGTTTGTGTGTATGCGGTTGTGTGTGCGTGTTTGTGTATGTTTTTTGCCTAGCATATGCCTGGCCCACACTAGAGTGCATTTCAGATCCTAACCAACACTGAAAATGATGTGGGAGACCACACATAGGACAGATTTCACAGTTGTTGTTTTTTTTTCCAGTTGACTTTCACACACTAGACATTTAGGCCAAAACAGGGCATCACACACTTAACGACTCCCAACTCCCTGGACCATTTCATTTTAACGGGTTTATATACCTTTCTCACCCCACACTCACACAGCACCTTTCACAGCTTGCCAGCCAAATATCAGTCGCTCACCTGATGAAACTAGACCAGTGGCTACTTCTGCCTAATTCCTTTCCTTGTCTCTTCTACTGCGGTATGTCTTGCAGGGAATATTAAAAAGACACTCGACTTGACTTGACACTCACGCTGCTGCCACAGGTGAGCAATGTTGCTAGCTGCTCAGCTAGCAAGCTGCAAAAGGCGTGGGTGAGTGTGGCGTGAGAAAATAAATAAAACCATTGAAATACAACAGTTCTGAGAGTCAGGGATAATGGTTAAGTGTGTGATTCCCTATCTTGGCCTAATTGTCTAGAGTGTGAATTATTTTTTGTTTCCCCCGCTTTTTCTCCCCGATTGTTAATTGTACCCATCCAATTACCCCACTCTTCTGAGTTGTCCCGGTCGCTGCTCCACCCCCTCTGCCGATCCGGGGAGGGCTGCAGACTACCACATGCCTCCTCTGATACATGTGGAGTCGCCAGCCGCTTCTTTTCATCTGACAGTGAGGAGTTTCACTAGGGGGACATAGCACGTGGGAGGATCACGCTATTCCCCCCAGTTCCCCCACACCGACCAGGCGCCCCGACCGATCAGAGGAGGCGCTAGTGCAGCAACCAGGACACATACCCACATCCGGCTTCCCACCCGCAGACACGGCTAATTGTGTCTGTAGGGACGACTGACCAAGCCGGAGGTAACACGGAGATTCGAACCGGTAATCCCCATGTTGGTAGGCAACGGAATAGACCGCTACGCTCCCCGGATGCTAGAGTGTGAATTCTGACGACTGAAAGACGGCAGACAATCTGTGAGATCTGTCCTTATGTGTGCAGTCGCCCACATTTTCAGTATTGTTTAGGAATTGTGTCAGGCATTAAGTGTCAGTGAGAGAAAAATAGTGGCGGCTCGGCTCGGGCACAGTCAGGAGAACCAGAGACTGTCTGGTTTCTGTTCATTCTGAATCAGACCTCCTGAACCTGGGCTCTGTTGTACATTGTGTAACTGTGCTCGTGGGAAGAGTTGGATCGGGGAACCGCGGCTTCGGCCCGCGCCAGACAGATGCTGATGCACTGATATTTAGAATTGATTCATAACCCGCCAAGTTGGCGAGTAATTTGACAGCGTTACCCGCCTCTGTTCATTTTTACCCGTGTTTGGCAGCTGTTAGTTTCACGCCCTGCATGTAAGTAAAGCAATTTTACATTTCCTTTCTGGGAAGGCACTGTTTTGATCTATGGCTTGTTGATAAATGCACATATCTTGTTACCACAGTGTGAAGAAGAAAAAAAAAAGTCCTTCGGTTGTCTTGGCGATAGTTGACGTGAAAGATGTTGCCAAAAATCCAAAATGTTGCCTGCTGCCGTTTAAGGATATGACTGTTCATATGAAATTGATTTTTAGTTGAACTCGCTAAAGCAATGGTGCATTATCATTCAGCGTAAGTGTCCCAAGACACTTATTTCAGACTTCATGTGACATTTATTACTGCAAGATGTTGAACGCATACAGAGCAGAGCATTTTGTTGGAATTTGCAGGACTATGCCTCGCATACAGAAGATTGGAAGAGAAATGTGCAGTTGCAAGGTATTCTCTCAAAATAAGAGTTATGATGTGATTTCGAAAACCAGTTTGAAAAATTTCAGATGTTTTCTCCACATGTTTTTAGGATATAAAATGTTTTCTGTAAATCTGTTAATCCAGGTTTGACTATGAAAAAGACACCACATCTCATCCTGGCCCTTGGTAGGCAAACTCATTCTAAATGGTCCTAATTACAATTACGTATATCATTAATGATATAATTCAATTACGAAGCAAAATATACTGGATACAATATTCCTGGGAATTACCGCAAAATAACCCAACTGTCACAGTCTGACCTCCGTTTTATGGTCTCCATTAATTGCACAGGTGAATGGAAACACATGCTGGATCACAGAGCCAAAGCATGTGGAGGAGCTTAGGACACCACTTCAGGTTATATTCTGGAGTCAGTTAACTGAACAGGATATTAATCATACTTGGTTTGCTATGTGCACATGGACACACACACACACACACACACACACACACACACACACACACACACACACACACACACACACACACACACACACACACACACACACACACACACACACACACACACACACACACACAAACGCAACACTAAGATGCTACACTAAGATGTGGGCTGGTGAGCTATTGAGAGAAAGAGATCGGGTGTGCAATGGGCTGGCCATGTTGCAGGCTGTGTGAAGTTATTACAGGTTTGATTATTGAGTTCCGCGGGGCAATTGGCTCAAATAAGGGTCTGACAGCTTTGGAGGGCGGCAAACAGCTGGAGGGCCCATCGCTGCCAGCAGCCATATTAAGACCATTCCACTCCCAGGTGGATCAGGTGCTATGATCTGTGATTAAGGTATAACTAGTGGAGAATTGATGAAAATAATCGGCAGCCACAGCAGCTGCATACACTTTCAAGATGCTGTACATATAGCACGGTAGCTGTAGAGAACATGCAACATGAATAATCTGCAGGAGAAATACAAATGATAGAACCACATTTAGGGACCCCATAACAAAATCCACACATATTACAATCCCTTTTCTTAGTTTTTACATATGTTTTCAGAAACATAAACATAATATATAACTTTTTTGTTTACATGCAACACATGAAAATATCAAAACTAACCAGTGATAAAATGACATAATCTGTCTTTACTGCAAAAGAACATTTTTTTTGATGAAAAATGTATTTGATATTCATGGTATATTATGCCTCATACAGTAAGTAGTTGGTTTTAGGCTCCCAGACCAGCAACCTGTAATTATATTTTTATTTCTTTGTGGTGGCAATATGGAAGAGAATAGCACCCTAGATAATAAAAGAAGGACCATTTGTTTGTTTGTTTTTTCATGATGAATGGCGTGGTGTGGGTGTTACAGGGTTTTGTACTCGTTATGTGCTCTCCTCTGGCTTTGATGTCATGTGCATATCACAGGTAAAAATATCTACAACCAGGAAGCAGCCTCACATCACAGTTGCCGTGCACATATGCTTTATGTGAATATGATTTATGTGAGGATAGTGAGTATGATTTACTTCTTTTTATGCCCAGAGGTTTCTGGGAGAGACTCCAGCCCGCCTGACCCTGACAAGCAGTAGAAAAAAAGTAAAGACAATGGATAGAGTCATTATTTTTTGAATATTTCTCTTCATGTCACCTGTTGCATTGGCAGTAAACAACAGTGGATGATGAATTGCAGAATTCAAGTAAACAACGGCAGAACCCACAAGCAGCTGTCGCTGGCGCAAGTTAATTTGTTTTCAGTTGCGGTCCTGGGAAAGAGGAGGAAGACTCACGAGCCCTTTTTGAATCCTGCTTCAGTTCTTGCCGGGTGCTGATGACAAACACTACATTATTTTGGAGGAGAGGAGAAGGAGGAGAAGACGAATTACACTGCAAGGCCGTTTTCATGCAATATTAATTGTCATCTGAGAACACATTGGCCTGAAGTTTTAGATCAAAAGCATTTCTATTCAGCAACAAGGGAAAGCACTTCAGTGTGGCAGAGGATCCACTGAACGCCTCTCTCTGTCTTTGATATTTCATCTTCTATCAGACCTCTGTCACTGAAAGACTACAGTTCACAGACTGTTAAGCATATGCAGAAGAATTATATCTTTTGGGAACTACTGTATCTGGTGGCAACAGTAATGATACGCTCATCAAAGTGAAGCAACAAAAGATGCTATGTTGCACGCCATTTCACCTCTTGTTCTACTATTTGGTGCTCACTTACCACAAAATAGCGTACACAAAACAGATGTGCCGATATTCCACCCTTGCATAATCGTGTCCATTGGTGCTATGAGTCATTCACGTCTCACACAGCATGTTCTGGCTGCATACATTTTTAATGCTGCAATCCCTTCTTACAATTCAGCCCCTAATAAGATGGCCATGTAACGGTTATAAAAATTCTCAAAGGAATCTCTGTTTTATTGTTGTCTGGAGCCAAATGGTGGCACGGCGGTACAGTGGTTAGCGCTGTCGCCTCACAGCAAGAAGGTCCTGGGTTTGAACCCCGGGGTTGTCCAACCTTGGGGGGGGGGGGTCATCCCTGGTTTGTCCTCTGTGTGGAGTTTGCATGTTCTCCCCGTGTCTGCAGTGGGTTTTCTCCAGGTGCTCCGGTTTTGTTATGGTTTTACATGACCAGAAGACTCGAGTTAGCCGATGAATATACAGAGGCTTGACTGTGACTGCATGAGATGACTTTATTAACTACAACCTGTGCTGCATACACATATACTGATATACTGAATGCATGGCCGGATCAATCACAAACCGAGGTTACTCCACCTCCACATCATTAACTTCCGTACTAGTATCAGTGTGCGGCACTATATACTACCTCCTCCTTTCTCAACATGAAAGTTACATTTCAACATTGCTATAATGAAGATCTGTTTAGGACTGAACTTTGTGTCTCATTACTGTTACTGTCTAACTCGCACATTTGCTATAACATAAGAAAAAAAAAAGACCTTGCTGCTCAAATAGTACAGATGATCTATAAGTCTCCTGTCAAATACGACAATGGTTACTCAGTGTCTGAGAGCATAATATTGTTTTCTCCCTGCAAAGACAAGAAAATATTTCAAATATTCTAACATTTTAAATCACATTCCCTTCTGGAACAAATTTTTTCTTTTTTCTTTTTTTAATGAGCATAGTTGGAACGCGACTCTCACCGCCAGCTCATCAGAAAGTCTTTGTACCTCTCAGGTGGTCGAATAACTTGACCACTCCTGGTTTGAGCTGGCCTTGACGAGGATGCAAGCTCGATGTCAACACTCTCTGCTGTACCTGCGTCTGGTGTGTTGGTTTGCTCATCATCTGTTAAGTCTGTTTCTGAATTCATCTGAGTGCTGGGTGGTATTTTCCTCAGATGGCATCTGTTGCATCTGTAGTGCTGTCCAGAAGATGTCACTATGTCATAGGACCATGGTTCACCTCTCTGTGCGGTGACCACAGCTGGACGCCAACCTTGTGCTGTCTCCATGTGAACAGTACTACCTGGGTGCAGTTCTGGAAGCCACTTTGCTCCTCTGTTGCAGTACTGCTGTTGTCTTTTTTGTATATTTTGGAGAGTTGAGTGTATATCTTTGGGCACTGCTGGACAGAGAACTGTGCTGGAGCTCGGTAGAGTGCTTCTGAGGGTTCTGCCCATGAGCATTTGTGCTGTGGAGTACTCCATGCCTGTTACGTGTGTGTTCCTCAAGGTGAGAAGTGCAAGATGGGGGTCTGTGTTTGTTTGTTGTGCTTTCTTCCGCACAAGTTTCACGGTTTTCACTGTTCTCTCAGCTAGTCCATTTGACTGTGCATAACGCAGACTGGAGTGAATGAGTTTTATGCCCCATGACGTTGCCAAGTTTGTCATTCCCTGACTTGCAAATGGAATATGGTCACACACTATCTCTTTTGGTATTCCTATTCTAGAGAAGACCGATTTTCATCTTGGCCGCGACCAACCAGAGGAGGCGCTAGTGCAGCGACCAGGACACATACCCACATCCGGCTTCCCACCCGCAGACACGGCCAATTGTGTCTGTAGGGACACCTGACCAAGCTGGAGGTAACACGGGGATTCGAACCGGCGATCCCTGTGTTGGTATGTAACGGAATACACCGCCATGCTACCCAAACGCCCCCCTGTTACCCATACTTTTGATGAAATTTTAGATTTCAAATTTTGTGAAGTTTTGTGCAGCATGGCGCAGACCTCTCTGGAGTTTTTCTTTGGAGGTATACTGCTTTGTGTTAGTGTATGTTGGACGTTTCAGAGCAGACCAGAAGTTCTCAATGCGGCTGATATGGGATGAACAAATGTCCGCTGGAGACTCCATCCAGTTCCCTGTATATGCTTTCGATTCCAGCCATCCTCTTGAATATTTTGAGGCATGCGATAGCACGTTATCACGCATGAAGATAACCTGTTTCCTGATTGCAGCTGGCTTCTTTCTCAGCAAAGGAAGTAAGTTATTTACCAAAAGAATCATGACATCCCTCTGAATTCCTTTTTACACCATCATCATCTTGAAATGGGCCCATGATTTCGTCCTTAAGGATTCCAGGCCATATCATGACCTCGCCGCCACCCTGCTGCCATTTCAACCGTGTTGGAGCCTCTATACCCGCTTTTATCTAACTGTGCCCCCAGCCATCAGGTCCATCCAAGGTAGCTCTCATCTCATCATTTGAAATCACTAAGATCAATTTTCAGGTATTTCAGACACCAGGCACGACATTGTTTTTTTTATTTTTCTTGTTAAATGGAGATGTTGTATGAACTTTCAGAACCTTTCCTTTCTTTCCATTATGATTTTTATTATTTCCTTTACAGACATCCAAAAATGTGATCCCAATACAATTTACTGACAGGTACTGACAACCCCCCCCCAAAAAAAAACAAAACAAAAAAAACAACACAACAACAGCAGGTACTACTAGAATAAAAACAAAAACTGTAAAAGCTACGTTAAAGTTAAAAATTTAAATTGCAGCAAAAGAAACAATAATAATTATATATACATAGATGTACACTGATACAGTATATATGTACATATATACATACACATACCCTTTAAAAACACACACACACACACATACACACACACACACATGTAGACTTATAAAACTAGCTAAGTGAATACTTAAAGGAATACTGAAAGGAATTTTTTCCCCCCATCCCATTATGCTATCCCTGTCTCGCCAGTTGAACATGGTGCATTGTAGGCTTGGTTTTAAATTATTTACACAACAGACTTATTTTACATTATCCTGATCTGTGTTGGAAATGTTTCCGAGATTTCTGTATCCATTTCCCCATTTATTTTGTAAATCAGCCAAATAAAAAAAAACAAAACATTTATTTTGCAAATAAGAGGCCATTTCTGATAAGGCTATGAACCATTCGGAGTAGGTAGCCCCCCCAATCCAGAGTCTCAGTATGACCCTCTTCACTGTGTAGAGAGCAACCTTCAGCTACTGGGCCTTCTTTCCACCTATCCTCTCCTTTCCTTTTAGGCTATTCAGGAGGCACAGAGCAGGGGTAAGAGCAACACCAATATCCAGGCTGTCAACAATCCTCTCCATGACCCTCTGCCAATAGGTGGCTAGGCAAGGACAAATGAGGAACATATGGACAATATCACCTTGTTCCGTTTGGCATCGCTAGCAGAGGTTTGAATTACTCAGTCCTGCCCTACTCATTTTCACAGGTGTCCAGTAGAGTCTGTTGAGTATTTCAAATTGAATAAGTTTAGATCTGGCCTTTCTCATTGGATTTAGCATCTCCTTCACTAGTTTGTTCCACTCATCATCTTCATATGTTACTCTTGAATCCCTTTCCCACACAGCTTTTAGGCCTAAGTTAATGTCATTAAATCCATCAATGAGATAGTTGTAGATTTGACCTGCCAGGTGTGAAAGACCACTAATCAATTTCAGGTTAGAGCATAAAGAAGATTTGGTGGGTAGTCTGGTGCCCGTTGGGTATACCTTAGCCCGACAGTCTAAACTGGAGAAATCTCCAGATGTCTTTGCAGATTATAGAATTCTCTCAATTCTTCAAATGTTCTTAAGAGTGTTGTTATAATAGACATTCAGTGTGGTTGACCCCTTTAGTGTGCCACTCTCTATTGTGCCACTATTTTCAATGATAGATTATTCCATTTTGAAGCTGATCTTGTCAGGAAGGGGGATTATCCTTCTTTCTTGTGTATATAATGCCAGATATTCTCAGTGTGAGAGATTATTGGGTTCTGGATCTCAGCTTTTCGACAATGCCTCAAATAGTCTGCTGCCCTGAATGGGTCATTCTCTTCTTCTTTTAAATGTACCCACAAAGGCCATCTTTATTTGAGAGAAGGGAGACTATCCGAGCCCACAAAAGTGATTCCTGGTTATTACTGTTTTTCATATTGAAAAAAGGTAAGGACCTTCAATGACAGAGTCTGTTGCTGTCATTGAGGATGGGAGTTGCCCTGTGTTTATAGGAGCATTGAATGAATGCCTTCAGAATCTCAGGGTTAAGCTCCTCCATGAATTTCTTATAGAATTCACTAGGTATTTCATCTACATATACCTGGGGTCATTCCACTAGGCAACAGTTTGATTATTTTGTTCAGCTACTCCAGATGTCTTAGAATTTGTCATTTTACTATGTCTCCTAGTTTAGTCTCCCAGTTCAGTTCTGTCACTTATTTTTTGCAGTCCTGGTCTTTCATAGGTTTAGTCAGTCAACTTATTACCTCTATCATTGCCTGTTGTCATTCCTGTTTTATTTTGAAGTTCACCTGTCTTGTCTTGTCAGTCCCTCCCCCTGGATTTGTCTTTAGTCAACCCTGTGTTTCCCACACCTGTTCCCCATTCCTTCATTCGTTTCTTAGCTCAAATACTCCCCTGGTTTCCCTGTTCCCCTGCCAGATTGTCTTGTGTGTACAGCTAAGCTTTCCAGCTTTCTCTAGCCTTAGCTCTTCCTGTTATTGTGTTTGAAGCCTTTAGCCTGTTCCTGGACTTTTTTTCTGCCTGCCCCTTGTTGAATCTGTTTCCTTGTTTGGGTTGACTTCCCCAGTAATTTGAATTTGTACTGTGAACCTGTTTTGCCTGTCTGCCTACCCTTGATGATTAAACTGAGTGTTCTCTAATCTTCCTGTTTGTGAGTCATGCATTTGGGTTCTCATCAGTTTCCTTGAGAAACACTATCTGGCCAAACATGAACCCAGCCAACTTGGATTCTTATCTGAATAGGCTGCTGGTGTATACCAGAGCCCTTTCACGCCAATATCTTGCATTTGCCTCCATAGCAGAGGCACTGTAGTCTGCCTGTCCCAAGCTGATTCCAGCCCCAAACCCATTTGCAGAACCCTGCCTGGCCCCTGGAAGTCCTTATAGCATCAGCCGGATTCCCAGTCTCTGTGACAGGAAACTCAGGGTTTCAACGGGCCATGCAGAAACCAGACCAGTCTGCTGCAGAGCCTGTCCTGTCAGCACCTGCCAGAATCCAGGGCCACTGCAGTCCTGCCCCCCGGTGTCCTCATAGCCCAGCATCAAGAAGTTGCTCAGCTACCCAGAAACGGCAGCCGGGTTTTGTAGTGCAGTGTGCAAGTACAGGACGAACAGATGGTCTCTAATAGCAGAAGTTCAACGAAAGTGTAAGTCTAGATTTTTCCATTACAGTCTGCTCATCGCTTCTAATGTGCTGCAGTATAACCAGCAACTGGCAAAGATTTCCACTCACTTGAATGCAGTGGTTCAAAGACAGGCTGCGGGTGAGTCACTTTGCTCCATAGTATGATGTCTTCCAAGACATACTCCACAATTATATGCAGTCCCAATCAGCCTCCTCTCGAAATTCATCTGCCTCAGACCCAGAATCTGTACCACCTGGTATGTCTCCTGCCTCCCAGACACCATCAGCTCAGCCTATGGCTGCCTCACTGACCTCCTCAGCTTGGTCTTCAGAGTCTCCACTGCCCAGCACCATGATTGAGGCCTAGCCTGTCCCCACGAGAAAGCCTGGTCGCCAAGGCTGTCGGCAATCTCCAATGCCTTGTGCTGCTATGGAGGGCCAGCCAGTTCCTGAGCCGTCGGCCACCTCTGCTCATGCCCATCGTGTTCCTACAAATGGGTCCTCCGCTCCCCCTGCCGACACCCAGCCTGTTCCTATTCTCGAGTGGTTGGCCATCTCTTTCAATGCCCAGCCTGTTCCTGGAGCAGTCAGCTGGCTCTGCCAGTGCTCAGCCTGTTCCCAAGAGAAAGCATGGTTGCTGAGGCCATTGGCAGTCTCCACTGTTCAGCGTCACTACAGCCTATTCCTGAACCATCGGCCACCTCTGCCAGTGCTCAGCCTGTTTTTGCACTTTAGTTGTTGGCTGTCCCTGCTGAAACCCAGCCTGTACCTGTTCCCGAGTTGCTGCCCCTGCTGACACCCAGCCTGTTCTTGTTCCTGAGGTTGTTGGCCATCCATGCCGATAACCAGCCTATTTCTGTTCCCCAGCAGTCAGCCGACCGTGTGGACACTCAGCCTGTCCCAGTTTCTGAGCCATTGGCTGCCCCTGCCAATGCTCAGCCTGTTCCAGATCTCGAGTTATCGGTTGTCCTTGCTGATGCCCAGTCTGATCCCAAGAGTCGGCTGCCCTTGTTGATGCGCAGCCTAGTCCCAAGCCACCGGCTGCCCCCACCAATGCTCAGCCTGTTTCAGATCCTGAGCGGTCGGCTGTCTGTGCCGATGCCTACTTAGATCCCGAGCCATTGACTGCCCTTGCCAATGCCCAGCGTGATCCTAAGCTACTGGCTGCACTTTCCAGCGCCCAGCCTGGTCCCGAGTCATCTGCTGTCTTTGCCAATGCCCTGCCAGATTTCCAGCAGTTGGCTGTCTGCAATAACCTACAGCTGAACCTCCCAGGAGATCAGATGGTCATCTTCACCGTCGCCCAATTTGACCTCCAGTTGCCCGATGCAGTGGGATCCTTGGTTTTTGGGTTCCTTGTAGGCTGTTACCTGTGGATTTCAAGGTTGCCTCGTTCCAGCCCTCCCAAGAAGGCCAGCTTCCCACTTCCTGAATCCCCTGGTGTCCCATCTCCCTGCCTCCAGAGTCAGCATTCTCTATGACCCAGTTTCCTATGTCTCCTGCTGCTCAACTCTCTGTGTTTCTTCTAGCAGTGCCTCCAGAGTATTCAATGGCCCCACCTCCTATAGCTCCAGAAGCCCAACTCCTAGCTTCCTATGAGGCCAGTTCCTGTTACCTTGGTCCTGGGGCCTCGCACCAGATTCCCCTGTACTCTAGCGGGGCCATCCAGGTGCTGCTTTCCAGGTTTTCTGCCTTCTGGTCGATCTCCTGAGTGGTCGCACCTCCGTTACTGGCCTCACGAGCATTACCATCCATGATGCCAGCCTTCCTAGTGGTCCTGCCCACACTGTTGGCCTCAAGAGCAGTCCCGCCTTCGTTGCTAGCCTCCCGAGTGGTCCTGCCTTAATTGCCGGCCTCCTGAGTGGTCCTGCCTTAATTGCAGGCCTCCCGAGTGGTCCTGCCTTAATCACTGGCCTCCCAAATGGTGGTTCTTTCTTTGTCACGGCCCCCTGAATGGCGGTCCTTACTTTGTTGTCAGCCCCCTGAACAGCGGTCCTGCCTATATCGTGGGACACCAGAGCAGTCCCCCCTACATGGCCGGTCTCCAGGTCATCCTCTAGAATGGCCCTACAAGTCTCTTCGTCCTCCTGCCCCTCCACCAGAGCCACTGTGCCCTTCAGTCCTGCATCCTGGTCACCCTCCATATCAGTTGCATCCATCAGTCCAGCCCTCAGGCTGTCTGCCTGAGATCCTCGCCCCCACTCATCAGCTCCCTGATCACTTGCCCGTCCCCCTCCATCCACCCTGCTTGGTGTTCTTGATTGGCTTGTTGGAACATCTGGGGGGGGGGGTAACATTTATGTCTGAATTTGTCATTTTACTATGTCTCCTAATTTAGTCTCCCTGTTTAGTACTGTCACTTATTTTTTACAGTCCTGGTCTTCCATAGTTTGACTCAGTCAAGCTATTACATCTATCATTGTGTCTTTCCTGTTTTATTTTGAAGTTCACCTATCTTGTTGAGTCAGTTCCTGCCCCTGGATTTGTCCTCAGTCAACCCTATGTTTCCCACATCTGTTCCCCATTCCCCCATTAGCTCTCCAGCTCAAACACTCTCCTGGTTTTTCTTCTTGTGTGTACAGTCAAGCTTTCCAGCATTCTCTATCCTTAGCTCTTCCTGTTTTAGGCTGTTCCTGGATTTTGTTTCTCTGCCTGCCCCTCGTCAGATCTGATTGCCTGTTTGGACTCTCTCTTTTTCCTCTTTGTATGTGTTTTCAGATGTTTTGTGTGAGAACTAAATTGTTGCATAATCATCTGGCAAACTCCATTTTAAAAATTTGAGGACTAATTACCACTTCATCACACAATGTAAGCCACGATTCAAAAATCCCATCTGTTTTCAATTGTACTAATTAGCTTATGTTAAAATGTTTATATTATAGGAAACATGAGAAATGACAGTGTGCTATTGCTTAATAATTTGAATATACAGTGTTTGCACTTTGTGTTTTAACTTTATTTCATCAACCTTAAAACTGTTGAAAAAATGCCATCCTCTGTTGTAATAGTAGATAAATGCCATCCTCTGTTGTAATAGTAGATAAATGTCATCCTCTGTTGTAATAGTAGATATCTTAGTAGATGTCAAATGGGTGGTTTTTGGTTGGCCTCCCAGAATATTGTCTGAGATTATACAGAGAAGGATTAGATGAGGCACATTCTGTTTCTCAGTGACAGGATATGCCTTCCACTTTTTCATTTCTACCTCCTATACATGTGCATATCACATGGTAGAGTAAAATATTCAAGTCCAGCCAGTTCATTAAAGTTCCATTTGTAATTTCCTGTCTGTGGCGATGCCCTACCTATTACACATTTAGTTTGCTTCTCTACAATGCAGCCCTGTAATCAATCTGTATCGAAGTATACCTGCCCAAGGGTCTTGTAACCACATTTAGCTATGCTTTATTCAGTTTTTTTCCAGGAGTGATCAAGAGCTCTCCTGAAGAGAGCTCTTTCCAAAGGGACGCATTTCCCCCCCCCACAACTTAATGAAAGACCTCTGAAGCCACTTGCACTAGATAAGGTTTAAGAGTGCCATTTTAGGTCACTGAAGTGTCTTGGTTAAATGCGTAGAATGGTAGCTCAAATTGTAACCACAAAATCAAAAAAGTCAGTAACCTGGTAAAATTGTGTGTATGTATGCTGGGGGGGGGTGCACTTTAGAGGTGTTGTTAATTAAATCATTTATTATTCAGCCACGAATGAGCCATACATAGTGCTGTTGGGGGTAAACGTTCTTATGGGTTTGAAGAATAATATAGAATAATGAGATATTATTTTAATTTAAAGGTACTGTATTCCCCCTAGGCGAAGCAGCCAGACAGTGTAGCAAACGACAGCATAACCACAAACTATGTTTTGTCTTAGGAAACACTGAACTACATGCTCCGCTCAGCAATATGATTGGAGCAGGGTGTACAGCTTATTACACATATTCTTTTTTTTTTTTTTTGCTTTTGTGCATTAAACCATTTGCATTTCAAAGGAGATGCTTATTCTAAGATCCAATAACACAGATTCTATGGTAGCGAACAGCAAAAAAAAAAAAAAAACCAAAAAAAGAAAACCTTTTCTGTATGCCATTATACAGTAGTTATATGTCAAAGTATTCAGAAACGTCTGGCCCACCAGTATACATGCTCAACAGCACCAGCTATTTTGTGATGTAAGAAAACATGTGACAGTGGGGCGTCCGGTAGCATAGCGGTCTATTCTATTGCCTACCAACATCAACATGGATGGAATATCAACATGGATGGAACATCAACATACAACATGGATCGCCATTTTGAATCCCCGTGTTACCTCTGGCTAGGCCGGGCGTCCCTACAGACACAATTGGCCGTGTCTGCAGCTGGGAAGCCGGATGTGGGTATGTGTCCTGGTCGCTGCAGTAGCGCCGCCTCTGGTCGGTCGGGGCGCCTGTTCAGGGGGTAGGGGCATTTGGGGAAATAGCATGATCCTCCCATGCGCTACGTCCCCCTGGCGAAAATCCTCACTGTCAGGTGAAAAGAAGTGGCTTGCAGTTCCACATGTATGTAGGAGGCATGTGGTAGTCTGCAGCCCTCCCTGGGTCGGCAGAGGGGGTGGAGCAGCGACCGGGAAAGCTCGGAAGAGTGGGGCAATTGGTAATGTACAATTGGGGAGAAAAGGGGGAGAAAAAAAGTGACAAAGCAAGGTGTGTTACCAGACATATTTGAAATATTGTAAGCTTATAGAAAAACGTCAATAAATAAAAATAGATAGATACAAAGATAGATGCTTCATCTTGAAATACAGCCAGTCTTTTGAAGTCCCCAGACATAATGTACAGATGGCACTCTAAATTGTGCGATTGATTTGGGCTTCAGAGTGAAAAACACCATTCATAACAGCCTAAATGTGGTGAAGTCCTTGAAACCTGGGACAAGCTGACCACTGTGCTCTGGCACCATGCAATAAATAGTAGCCTTCAGAAAATGCGCTATGCTTTTATTTATAACTTGTTCAGTTTTAATGTATAGGGATACATTTTCTGCAGTATTATTTTTAGAGTATAAGATAGTTTCCCTTCTAAGCAAGGGCATGCTGAGGAAGCATCATAGGCTAAAACACGGGGGCATGTTGCAATTCAAATTGTTTTTATTTTTGCTTGCTTTTGCCTTTACAGACTGTGCTGTCTAAACAAACATACCTCACACCGACCCCATTCTTATTTATTCCTTTAGCTCATTCCTGCTCATCACCGAGACTGAAGGAACATTGGCGATGGCAACTATTATCGCTCAACTCTGTTCCTTCAAGGAACTGGGGTAATTCACATTAGCAAATGTTAGCTTTTCATCCAGTTTAATATGAATAGCCTGAAGAACATACCCCGATGGCTCCAAGCAGCGTAACCAAAAGGAAGAGAGACTGCAACTTCGAAAACCCTGCAGACAGAGCCACATATGCAACATCGGGGGACTTCATGTCCAGATGGGAGAATTTATTAATGTGTTTGACTCCATTTATAAACAGAGACATCTTTCAGCAAAATTCCCTTGAATAATACCCATTAGGCAGTCATACTGCCTAGTTGAGTGGGTACAAACGTTACCAGGCACTGCAACCCTCCTAGCATTGTAGGCTCCATCCACGATCCTATGGGACAAGCATTGTTTTGACAGCTCTTGCCCTGAGCTGGGTTGGCAAAGCAAACAAGGGACTTAATGTGAGACTGAAAAGCCTGGATATGTGCCTTGCGTATATATAAAATATGCACAGAGTTCAGTCTGCTCCTCAGAAATCAAAGGAAGAGGAATAAAAGGTTGCTAAGTCAAAATAAAGTGGTTTTTAAGACAAAGAGCCTTATGAGCACAAACTTGGTTGTAAGGTATATTTTAACCCTCCTGGAAGAAGCTGGTTTCAAATGGTGTGAGCCAACAGTGCATCTAAAATAGCTGTTCTTATCGATATGGAGAGTGCTAATAGCAGGGCAGTTTAAGGAGAGCATATCTGTTTCAAAAGTGGATGCAGCACCGAGGAGAAGGCACTTTAGGGGATTATAATAACACTGAACTGTTATACCTCGGTTTCACTGCATAAATTGTGCTATAGGTATATACTTAAAGAAAGTGTGCAATCCTTCCTGACCGCCCACATAGCAATCATTGAGAGATACCAAATAATCTTTGAAGGATGAAAAGCAAAGGGTGATATCCCTTCAGTTTAGGCCTTTCTTAAGATGAATAATTTTCACATCATGAAATTATATTCCCAAAAATAGATAGGAAACAAAATATGTAATTTAATTATTTTTGATTAAATATTACTCTAACAATTTATTAATCATATAATAATACATTTCAGGGGTTAAATTGGGCCAGAGCTGAGCCCTGGCTGATAAAGTGTAGGTTTCCAAACGTCATCAGAGGGAGCTGAGCCTCTGCACCACCACCACCCCCTCCAGCGCTTTTTCTCTTGACCTATTTAGAAATTAGCCACTCTGTGAAAACCATTAAAGGAAAAAAAATCTAGCTATACATCCATATATTTATATTTTTTATTCGCTTATGAAAGTTTTCAGTAATGCTGGAAGGCGGTCTACTCTTTCCACCACCGCCAGTGTTGACAGATGTATGATAATTATATTTGTCATCTGCAAAGTTGTATGATCAATAGTGCCAAAAAGTGCCCAAATGTGCAATGATTTATTCCTTTCTAAAATGCAATGGATATATTTACAATGTTGCCCCTGGTTGCTGACTTATGTTCTGATTTGCTTTTAATGGTATTTGAATTGAGATTAGTTTGTCAGATTGTAGATGTGTATTTGGGGGTCCTTTTAAAGTGTGTCTCACTAGAAGGCTCAATGCATGTTGTGTGGTACCTGCTAAGCAATTGTGATTTGATTCTATGACACATTTTCAATGAGGTTTTGTTCCACAGTCAGTGTAATTCTCATTCATTTGAGCCAATTACTCTTTTTTTCCTTTTTTTTTAAGATTAAGTTTTCAGCATTTTCGCTTTATTGATAGTGATAGTAGACAGACAGGAAAGAGAGAGGGGATGATATGCAGCAGAGGGCCCGAACCGGATTTGAACCCAGGCCGTTGCAGTAAGGACTCAGCCTTATGTGGTACACGTTCTACAAGGAGAGCCCCGTGGACACCCAGTATAGTCCTCTTTAAGAAGGCCAGAAGAGTCCCTGTTTCAACAGTGAACCAAATGTTTTTATTCCATTCTGTGGGGCCGAATCTCCTTCACTAGGCTCACTTGGTAGCCAGACTTTTGAGTATTAGCATTAAGTCTGGTCTGCAGTGTTATTTAAAGACAATGTGAAAGGAAAATTGACTTTTTTTTACCTTGTTAGCTCATCCCCCCCCAAAATCAGAAAAAATCTGTTTTTATTGAATTAATGTCAAAATCTAATCACCTTAACTTCCTCTAAAAAAAAATAAAAAAACAAACAGATTTTTGCAATTGCGTCGGTGTCTGTGCGAGCAACATTCCAGCCATGAATATTTTAAAATGTTTTGTGCGAGCCAATCAAATACTGAAGGTTCAAATCACAGCCCTTCCTTCCTATGTTTTGTTAGCAGGCAGGCATGTGCACATAGATAGTGATGATTTATTTTGATGCAGACATCAAGTATGTGGCCAAACAAAGTATAAATATACTGTTCATTTTCATTTTATATTGATGCACTTTAGGAATTGCTTGACACTATTCAGCAAGTGAGGTCTATCTATGTTTTCACTATTTAGCAGCTCAAAATGGGCCAACTAGCTATCGATAGTGTTGATACGTTTTACCAGTGGTGTACTGGCCATCTGGCATACTGGGACAAATCCCAGTGAGTCGCCGCATCAGTGGGCCGGGGGACCGTCCACACAGGCCCCGTGTGCCTGTCGTTTGGGCATGAGATCGTGCTGCATGCTTGTTCCGGGACTGGGCTCACTGGGCAGTCACAATTAAGGAAGTTAATGCGCGTTAACATGCAAATGTAAAAAAGGAGGGGAAAGAATAAAAGGAAGCAGGCTTTAAGGGGGCACGGTCTTCCAAATGTAAACAAGCATGAAACCGTCCAGAGTCACGGCACACCTGTGCTTCACGTGTAGGCGGTGCAAGGCAGTGTTCAATGAGAAAGGCAGGGGATTAGTCATATCCTAAAAGTGTCATGAGTAAAACCAGGCTGACTATATAGCTAGCTAGCAATGGCATGTCCTCACCTCTGTGATGTTATTTGTTGTCCTTTGTGTGTCCAGTTGCGAGCGTGTCCCACCAGACGTTCCTCTTAGGTCTTTGCTATGCGTAACCCACGGCAGCAGTTGTGCGCAGGCTTTGCAGATTTTAGTTTCTGCCTGTAGGTTGGGATAAGATGAATCAGACAGTGATCAGAGAGGCCCAGGGCTGCACAGGGGACAGAGCGAGAGGCGTCCTTTAATACTGTATAGCAATGATCCAGAGTATCCCGTGACTCTGAGTAGGATAAGCAACTTGGATAATGGAATTATCCGTTTTTGTCTCTCATGGGACATTTAACATTTAACATGCTGTCTGTATTTTGGCAGTTTGTGGCTGAAGTTGGCTTTGTTAAAATTCCCAAGGATAATGAGTAGGGAGTCTGGATATTTGTGCTCCATGTTGGTAATTTGATCAGCCAGGTGTTTTAATGCCTCTTTAACCCAGGCATGGGTTGCGATACAGACACCAACCAGAATAAATGATGAAAATTCCTGCGGTGAATAGAATGGTTTACAATCAAAGGTCTCAAAGTGAGGGCTGCGTGATTTCTTCAACACTGACATCCGTACACCATTGTTTATGTAGAAGCATTTACCCCCCCCCCCCCCCCCGGTAGCTCCATTTCGCAGTCCACTCAGAGGAGTTGGAACTGTGGCAGATGAAGTGTACTGTGTACTGTCCATATGCTCACTAAGCCAGGTTTCAGTGAGATACAGGGCAGCACATCTGGAAAAGTCTGAGTTTTTTCCATTTAGGAGTAGCAGTTCATCCAAGATATGCTCTGAAGGCCGTTTCACATTGTCTTTAATGCATTCAAGAGCCGCCTACTTTGACTGGAAAAAGGTCTTTTGAATGAGATTGAAAATGCCCAACCACAGATCGTTGATTTGGCGTGACATTTAGGAGTGGTTAATTCTGAGACGATTCTACCAGAAAAAACACACCCACATGAAACCAGTCTTTATATAGGATAGCTAAGCAGTCTCAAAGTGTCAAGTGTTGTGAATTTCACAAACTTTCTAAAACCCAAGGAACGTTTGGTCACTAACACTCACTGGACCCCATTCATCAATCATTCATATTGTAGCGAATTTGGGGGGCAGCTGGGAACCGCCGCAGCCAGGACGCAAACCTGGGTCTCCTGCACTACGGGAGACTACGCTAACCAGTCAACTAAAGGGTCCGACCTGTTAACCAAGGGGTAGCGAATCTAGTCATCCGTGGCCATTGCACTACCCCCCCCTCCTTCGGGAAGCGCATCCCCGCACTTCAGCATACCAGCTCCCTCACACCTTTGGGTGCATGCGCTTCCGATGGCCTCACGGTCTCACCATCCCACTTCTGACACCAATGTAGTGAATTCAGGGAGCAGCCGGGAACTGCGAATCTGGGTCTCCCACACCACAGGCGACTATGCTAACCAGTCCGACCCATTAACCAAGGGCTCGCGAGTCTACTCATTCATGCTCATTACAGTATGTACAAATTTGTTTGCCTTTATGCATGCTTAATAATCCAGGTTACAAATTTGTAATTTGTGACCTGGATTATTGCAAACAAAACAAAGCAGCAAACAAAACAAAGACCTCCTGCAACAGTAAGAACAATGGGCCTCATTCATCAATCGTTCATACAAACATATTTGTTTTTACACACCCATGAAATTTCTTAGCCCTGAAGTTTGTGTCAGAGACCAGTGTAGAACCTGGGTAAACCCTGAATTTAGACACCAATTGACAAATATTCAATTCAATTCTGTTCAATTTTTTTGTCAATTAAAACAATGTGCAGGAACATGTTAAAATTAAATATGGGCTGTGGCTTTGCCAAACAGTGCAATAGAGACATAGACAAACACAGCAAACAGGTATCCCCATCCTTATAAACAATGCAGTTGCATGACAACCGAACCAACAATCAGTTTTATATGCAGGGATACCTGTAGTCAGTTGAGAGCGAAGAGGTCACTTAGAGGAGTGATGAAATGTTTCTCTGAATAAATGTTGTGTCCAGATGAACTGATTCCACTTTCTTTGATTTTCTTACCAGGATTATTGAGCAGGCATAAAGACACATTATGTTTGGAAAATCACATACCCATGATTTCCCTTCATTTGATTATGTAGGCTACTTGATTTAAAATATGATAATTTTGAGACTAGATGATAGTTTGATAGTCACCGTCTGGCAATGGCATAGATTATCCTTTACATACATATATCTTATGAAATATTCTGTCATATCATTATAATTATTGAATCAGTTTAAAATTAATATTATCTGGTCAGATGGTATAAAATTAACTAAATTATGGTTAAATTCTGTTCACTGTATATACATTTTGGCATCAAAAGCTGTCTCCAACTGTATCAGTATCTTAGCCCACAGACGTGTCTGCTGCTACTGAGAATCACAGTATAATGTAAAATGTTAGCCCCACACAGCTGAACGGAGAGCTTACTCTGGAGGCTGTTTTATGGCTAATGGGGCATGCAGTCCTGCCAACATCTATGCTTGATAGGCCGGTAGTATGAGGGCAGTGGAGGGAGCAGCAATTGCCTGGGCATAGCAGGCTCCTCTCTAACTATGTGGGGAAAGAGACTGCTTTGTGGCGAGGCTTTTGTTAGTAGGCCAACATTTAACTTTAACATTGAATGGCTTGCTACAATACCATCCCATCTATTTACTCCCACAAGATAAACTAGGGCAGCAGAACCTTCAGTGAAAGCCTCAGGTCTGTTTCTGCTCATCATTGAAGTGTTTGACAGCTTTGAGTATTTTATTATTGAGGGGTGTTTTAATGTTGAAGCAGTCCCCTGCTGATATACATGTTTTACTGATGCTCTGGAGAGGAAAGCAGGGCAAGGCTAAAGGCAGTGAGCTGCCTCTAACATCTAATGAGAGTCAGAAGTTCCACTGACCCAAAGTTTAAACCTCAAACGGATGAAAGCTTTATCCAAGTAAGCCAAGATTGTCAGCCGGATACTCATATTGACAGCAGACTGGGGACTCTGCTCTTTGTTGTCCAGGTTTTTCCCTTAAGGTCTTGTGGTTGAAAGAGGTGTCTTTGGGCATCCGGGTAGTGTAGTGGCCTATTCTGTTGCCTACCAACATGGGGATCACTGGTTTGAATCCCCGTGCTACCTCCGGCTTGGTCGGGCGTCCCTACAGACACAAGTGGCCGTGTCTGCAGGTGGGAAGCCGGATGTGGGTATGTGTCCTGGTCGCTGCACTAGCGCCTCCTCTGGTCGGTCGGTCGGGTTACCTGTTCAGGGGGGAGGGGGAACTGTGGGGAATAGCGTGATCCTCCCACGCGCTACGTCTCCTTGGCAAAACTCCTCACTGACAGGTGAAAAGAAGCACCGGGCGACCCCACATGTATCAGAGGAGGCATGTGTTAGTCTGCAGCCCTCCCCGGATCGGCAGAGGGGGTGGAGCAGTGACCGGGACAGCTCAGAAGAGTGGGGTGATTGGCCAGATACAATTGAGGAGAAAAGGGGGGGTATCTTTAAATTGTCTATAATTTCACCATCATAATAGCAAGGTCTTGGCACTTTGAATTGCCTGTACCTCTCAACCACAGACACAGTGACAAGCTTGGCTATAGCCTTCTGTGTTTTAGTAAAAATATCAAAGCACCACAGCAAGTTCAGTGCCACCTCCCCATGCGGGCGTGGCAGCATCAATCATAGAGTGGTTATCCACACGTTGTTAGACATGTAAGGCGCTAAGTAAGCTTAGACAGGTTTAGCAGACTGCATGCAGTTAAAGCTACAACCTTCTTTAGAGACCACGTGCAGGCTCATTTCAATATCTCTCCTTAGCTGGGTTAATCTTACTTTAAATGTCATGCTAGCTGTGGCTAGGTAGCAGAGAGCAAAAAGTAGCAATATCTAAACACCAACATCAAACAAACTCACCTGCAGTGGCACAAGCTGAAAACCAATGAAATGTACGATAGTATAGCACAATGAAGTCATCTACTTTTGTTTGTTTGTTTGGTTTTTTTTGTTTTTTTTTGTTTTTTTTTAGTCACTGTTTTTAGTCACCCAGACGACTGGGTCAGAGCATCTCTGAAACAGTGAGGCTTGTGGGGTGCTCCTGGTCAGCAGTGGTGAGTACCTACAGACAGTAGTCCGAGGAGGGACAATCCACAAACCGGTGACAGGATGTTGGCCACCCAAGCCTCATTGGTGCGAGAGGGCATTGAAGGTTATCCCGTCTGATTCGAACCGACAGAAGGTCGACTGTGGCACAAGTCACAGAACATTTTAATGGTGATTATGGGAGGAATATGACACAACACACAGTGCATCGCACCCTACTGCATAGCTGCAGACCGGTCATGGTGCCCATGATGACCCCTGTCCACCGCCTGCCTACAATTAGGGCTGAACGATTTGGCAAAATAATCTAATTGCAATTTTTTTTAGACCAGTATTGTGATTGCAATTTAGTATGTGATTTTTTTTTTAAAGTTCATTTATCCTCCGTGTTATCCGCTAAACACAAGCAATAAATCATTGTATAGTATGACGAAAACAACAGTCAGCATATAAACTGCTCTTTCCTGTAGGGCAGGCCTACATGTTACGATGAAATGAGATGAATTGAAGCATGAATTGATATGAATAACATACCCCCCCCCCCTTTTTTTCTCCTCAGTTGTATACGGCCAATTACTCCACTCTTCCGAGCCGTCCCGATCTCTGCTCCACCCCCTCTGCCGATCTGGGGAGGGCTTCAGACTACCACATGCCTCCTCCAATACATGTGGAGTCGCCAGCCGCTTCTTTTCACCTGACAGTGAGGAGTTTCGCCAGGGAAACATAGCACGTGGGAGGATCACACCCTTCCCCCTTGTTTCCCCTCCCCCCTGAACAGGTGCCCCGACCAACCAGAGGAGGCGCTAGTGCAGGGAATAGGACACATACCCACATCCAGCTTCCCACCCGCAGACATGGCCAATTGTGTCTTTAGGGACGCCCGACCAAGCCGGAGGTAACACGGGGATTCGAATCAGCGATCCCCATGTTGGAAGGCAGCGGAATAGACTGCCACGCCACCCGGATGCCCTGACATATCTTTATTTAATGCTTTAATTGTAAAAAAGAAAACCTTCAATCACAGTAGAATGTTGGCTGATTGATTTAACTTCAAGCCTTGTCACAACTTAACTTTTTAATAAAATCTGAAAAAGGAACAACAAAGCACTGCAGAACAACAGGCCTAGTGTGAACATTAATATGAAAATAAATGTGAATCTTACTGATCTTCAGTCAGTAACAGTTACAAATCACGCCAACTAAAGTGCAGAAACATAAAAAAGAACAAAGCTGTGGTTCTACCACGCTAATAAAAATATTTAGATAACTTAAAGTTGTAATAAACACGTCATATGTAAACATGTGGATTACACTTTTTAACAAAAGCTAACAAGTAAAAAGAAACATTGTGTGAACATTAATATAAATATTAATCTTACTGACATCCAGTCAGTAACGATAACAAACCACACAGACTAAAGTGCACAAGGAGTATGGCTCTACCAGCCACCACGTCATCCTACTGTGTGATTCTCCGTAGCTGACAGGTTTTTAGCCAAGAAAACCAGCATATAGGTTTTTGCTGGTTTTAAGGATGATTGCATACAAGATACTATAGTCCCTCCAGTGCTAAACTGATGTTCTGAGGGGGAACTTGTGGCTGATACACAAAGATACTTGCTGGCCAACTTGCTCAGTCATGTAAAGTTGATCTTGTGCAGCTTCCACCAGGCCAGGGGATTTTCTTCGATGGCAGGGGTCATCAGGTAACTACTGACTTCAGCCTCCACGACATCTCCAAATTGCACAGGCAAAGCAGGAGGTGCCACAGTGGTGTTGAAAAGCCTGCTGAGAGACTTTTTTGCCTTTTCTGCAGAGGGCTTTGCACTTTAAGGCTTTGGAATGGTTTCAGTATGGGACCTCTTCTCCTGCCAGATTTAAAAAAAAACAAACAAAAAAAAACATTAGTTTTACAATGGGGGATACACACACACACACACGCACACACACATATCTATCAATCTATCTAGCTCTATATATATATATAGTATATATATAATCTCCCTTTTTTGGGTGCTGTGGGTCTTCCTTCCTCAAGTTCAGGTCCTCTACCAGAGGCCTGGGAGTTTGAGGGTTCTGTGTAGAATCTTAACTGCTGCTAGTACTGCTCTCTTCTGGACAGAGACCTCAGATGTTGTTCCTGGAATCTGCTAGAGCCACTATATATATATATATATATATATATATATATATATATATATATATATATATATATATATATACGTGTGTGTGTGTGTGTGTGTGCGGATAACATTCATATCATATTCATTATTATTATTATACAAATGTCCTTTAACTTCATGCCATAATACAACATAATAACCGGGGCCATTCCTTGGGTCTAGGGTTAGAATGAGGTAGAAGTCTATTTGATGGGTAATGCCTTTCTTAAGATATGAGATATTCCAAGTAGTGCGATCTTCTGTAGTTCTTGTATTTTGATGTTACCCAGGATCCATTGGGTGTATTTCTCCATCCCTTTTTTTTACAAGTCCCAGGGCTCCTATCACTTCTGGTATTGTTGTGGTTTTCATTCCCCACATTCGTTCAATCTCGATTTCAAGGACTTTATATTTTGACAGTTTTTTCAGTTATTTTTACTGAGGGGCTCCTTTCGGTCGGATGGACATGTCAATGAGTAGGCAGCTTTTTTCTTTTTTGTTCTTGATGACGATGTCTAATCTGTTAGCCTTTATCTCACTATTTGTCTGTATTAGTAATACTGTCTGTATTATTGTCTGTAATACTGTAATACTGTCTCTATTATTATTATTAATATTATTATTGTTAGACATTGTCTTAACTTGGTTATATATATCTTGCTTACTGTTCCATTTCAGTCTTCGGTCTGGTCTTAATGGCAGGGTTGCGGTCTGCGCTGATGTACTGTGTTTTGAACCTCGGGTCCAGAAATGACGCGATGTCCAATAGCTCCTGGGTGTCAGGGTTGCTATTTGTCACTGAGGTATGCCAGGACCTTGGTTTTAATCGACGTGGACAGGTCAGTGTCCTAATCATCTTCAGTCGGGACTTATGTAGCCAGAAGATGGAGAACTGGCTTGAGGTAGGAGATGCTGATGTACTCCTCTACAGAAAGAGCATCAGTTATTTCCTGGAGAGGATGTAGTGCCTTGCATTTTGATCGTCTGACAATACCTGGGATATGGCCTTGGTCTGTTCCAGCACTCTTGCAATCATCATTTCTTTGCATCCCCATCTTGTTGGGCACTCATTTATGAGGGTGTGCTCAGGAAGATTGAGCTCCCTCTGTGCCTCATTGCTGCCTTCTTCTTCCAACTATGGAAGAAATCCCCCACCAGCTTCTTGCACAGCCCTGTTGCCCTTGACACGCTGTTATTTTTCATTGGGTTTCTGAAAGAAATTTTAAAAAAAATTAAATGGTGTACTTTATACAATTTAAGTTGTGTGTTACTTGGCTATCACAATCTCACACACACACACACACACACACACACACACACACACACACACACACACACACACACACACACACACACACACACACACACACACACACACTTATACAATAGATAACAAGCTTAATCATTTATTCAACCATTCTATTTTTAATCTTTAATGTTCTCTTATTCTCTCTCTCTCTCTCTCTCTCTCTCTCTCTCTCTCTCTATCTCTCTCTCTCTCTCTCTCTCTCTCTCTCTCTCTCTCACGCACACACACACACAAATGAGCAAACAAACACACACACACTTACCAATGGCAAGATGTAATCGGTGGTTGAACCACTGGAGCCTGGTCCACTCGTTAAGCTGCACTGCCTTCACCGTGTTCGACGCAATGTTCGTCATTAGGCAGACATGATTCTCTTCATCGAGGCCCCAGCTGGCTAGCCCTTCTCTCAGGCTGGTTGCAGTGTTCTCTCTAGTGTGGTCACCCGGGAAGTAAGCAGTCTGAAAACGGAGAGCTTTGAAGTCGAATTCTTCACTGATGAAATTAAATGTATGGTCAGACTCTGATAGGGTTCTGCTGTACGGTTTGACCACATGTCTGTGGTAGTAGCGAAAAAACTGCTGTTTTTAGCTCTGCTGCAACTCTGCCTGCATGTTTTATATAGCTCCAGTAAGGCAACCTGGGTCAAATATGTGCAGGATGACATGCCATACCGTTTATCCAGTGTCTTCACCAAAGCCATAAACCCGGCCATGGTCACTGTGTTGAGGGGCATCATATCGTTCCCTATGAACTCTGGTACCATGTCACCTGAGCAATGTTGCGGTACCCTTTTGAATCTCGTTCATATGGAGATTTACTCTCGAACATTTCAGCCAGTGATCCGTGCCAGGTGGTATTCAGCCTACCTGATACACTGGTGGTCGGCTTTTTAGCCATGCTATTGTCATACATTGCCCTGTGATGCTTTCTTAAATGCTGGAACAGGTTTGTAGTGTTGCCCCGTGTTGCAGCTATGATAGCGAGACACGTTCTGCACAATACCTGACTCTGCAGCATCTTCTCTCCTACATCCAAAATGGGCCCAGACAACCGATGTACTGCTCCTCTTTGATACTAAAGTCACCTGTTCAGTGTTCAGTTCTGCCGAGGCCACTTTCAGAATCAGAATCATGTTTATTGGCCATGTAGGTTTGCACATACATGGAATTTGACTCCGGTTTTGTGACTCTCTCAGTGTACTTAACAAAGAATAACAATCTTCAGATATATACACAAGGATTGACTATATACAGGCGAAATAAGAGGTGATAAAGTGCAATGGTGCAGAGAATGTATCAGAGATGCTGAAATAAATGTTAGCAGGTTACTTACATACATGCCTGAGGTAGATGGATGTGACAGAGCATACCAATATGTACAATGTACAGTAGGGTATATACAAAGTTGTTGGATTTATTTGACAATGTTAAGTATTCATTTGAATGACAGCCCCCGGAAAGAAACTGTTTTTAATCTGGTTGTTTTGGTGTACAGTCCTCTGTCGCACCTACCAGAGGAGAGGAGTTGGAACAGGTTGTGACCAAGGTGTGATGGGTCTGTAGTGATGTTGCCTGCCAGTTTCCTGACTCTGGAGATATATGTCCTGAATGTAGGGCAGGTTGGCACCAATGATTTTCTCTGCAGTTCTGACTGTCATTTGTAGTCTGTCCCTGTCCTGTTTGGTGGCCAATCCAAACCAGACAGTGATGGATGTGCAAAGAATTGACTGGATTATTGCAGAGTAGAACTGACTCAGCATTTCCTGAGGCAGGTTGAACTTTCTGAGCTGACAGAGAAAATACATCCTCTGTTGGGCCTTTTAGATGATTGTGTCTGTGTTAGATGCCCACCTTAGGTCCTTGGTGATTGTGGACCCCAGAAACATAAAGGTTTTCACTGCAGACACCGTGCTGTTGAGTATGGTGAGGGGGCAGTGTTGGGGGGCTTCTCCTGAAGTCTACTGTCAGCTCCACAATTTTGAGCGTGTTAACCTCCAGGTTGTTATGACCACACCAGAGGACAAGCTGTTCAACCACCTGTCTGTATGCAGATTCCTTACCATCCCGGATGAGGCCGATGATCATTGTGTTATCTGCAAGCTTCGGGAATTTAACAGATTGCACTCCTGAGATGCAGTCATTTTTGTAGAGAGAGAAGAGCAGAGAGGAGATTACACATCCCCATGGGGGTGCCAGTGCTAATGGTCTGGGTGCTGGATGTGATTTTCCCCAAGACTCACATGGTGTCTTCTGTCTGTCAGGAAGCTTTTAATCCACTGACAGGTGGGGATGGTTCAGTGAGCTGGGTGAGTTTGGAATGGAGCATATCTGGGATGATGGTGTTGAATGCTGAGCTGAAGTCCACAAACAGGACATTTGTGTATGTCCCTGGAGAGTTGAGGTTTTGCAAGATGTAGTGCAGTCCCATGATGACTGCATCATCCACTGACCTGTTTGCCCGGTAAGCAAACTGCAGGGGCTCCAGTAGGGGACCATTAAAGTCCTTCAAGTGGGCCAACACCAGTCTCTCAAAGGATTTCATGACCACAGACGTCAGGGCGATGGGCTTTAGTCATTTAATCCTGAGATATAGGGTTTGTCTTGTCCTGAATGCACATAACCCTGTGCAATCTGACCAGCAGCTAAACACCTTCTCTCATCTGTCACTAGAGACTGGGATCGTCTTTCGTCAGTTTATTGACAAAAAAAGGTGAAACTGAGAAATAAAACACAATTACCAACATCACTTAAATATAGAGAAGACGAGTCACAAACACCATACAACAATAATTGTCAAAAGAAAATACAGAAAATGTAACTACATATAGCTATAGTACTGTAGTGTTGCTGTAGCTAACATAAAGGCTTGTGAGCAATAATGCAATGCAATGCAATACAGTGTAAGTAACGTAACCTATATCGCTTATCTAAATAACTGAAATCAACTTACATATAGCACAATACAAGATAAGTTTAGCCAACTAGCTCACTGAAACACTAGCATGCTGCCGTCCTGATATGAGCTATCAAACAATCATTGTCATCAAAATACTCACGTTGCACATCAAACTTAGTAAGCATAATCAACAAATAAGTTAGAACGTATTTGTTGTCTCGGTACTTCAGTATACATTTGATGTACCGAGAATACTACCAAAGGCATAGAATTTAGGGGATTGAAGCGGATTGAAAAGACAAATGGAGACAAAAACCATGAGGCTGTTCTGCTCGCAATCAACTTCCTGACTGACTTCCTGACTGAGTCACATTTGTCCCATGCATATCATCTCTGAAATAGCTGTCGATGATGTCAGTTGACAGAGAATCACTGTATCTTTCTTTGATGAGGAGGGGATTGGGACAAGGCTGAAAGGGAGATCGACGGCCATGCATGCTTGTGAAGAGCATTTTTGCAATGGATGGTTTATGAACATTTCCCAAACAGATGTCTCCCAAAATGACCCATCCTAGGTCAAGCCACTGAGTATAAGGGGCATTGTGAGGGCTATTGATCTGTTTGCGTACCTTGTGCACTCTTATGATGTCCCTTCCGAGGAGTAGCAGGATTGGAGCTTGGTGGTAGATTTCAGGAATCTGAAGAGCTACAGATTTCAGATGAGCATGGTGGCGCACAGCATCTGAAGTGAGGATTTCTGATCTATTGTTGGGAATCTGATTACATTCGATCAGCGTAGGGAGAGGTAGATGCACCTGGTCATCCAAAGATTCAATCTGGTAACTACTTGTTCTTCTTCCAGCTGTCTGTATTACTCCTGCACATGTCCTCAGGGAGTAAGGTGAGCTGGGGCCTTCTACCTTTAAAAGATAACAAAACTCTGGGTGAGCTAACTTTGGTCATCAAGGATCGCGTGAGATCTTGGAGCAAGACCTGCCACTAAGTTTTCCACCACAGACGCTGGTACACAGGGCTGAAACATCAGCAGGGGTACTTTCTTCCTCCCTGCCATGCTCTATGGCAGGGTCTGTGGTCTTTGTGATCCAGCGTGGAGATCCAGGATGTAAGGCTGTGTTGTGACCTTCACTCCCACACTCTTAGCATTTGACAAATTGCTTTGCAGTGTCTGGCAAGGTGTTGATGCACAACATCTGTAACATATCCCACTTTCCTTAAGGAAGGCTTTTCATCTTCAAGAGATTTCTCTCTGAAACCGAAACATCTTTGGATAGGGTGAGGTGTCTTATGTATGGGGCATTGCTTGCCACACTCCTCAGTCTTATTTTGGGTCCTCTCAGCGTTGGAGGGGGAAGATGCTTCAGTTTTATGGACTGAAATAGATGTTCTCCAATTGCCGTGCTGGAGGACAGGTTTTTCTGAGTTCGACAGGGCAGTGCTGAACATGGTGACGTCAAAGCTAGGGTCATTCCTAGTCATTGCTTGGTAGCAAACAAAAACCACAAAAAACGAGAATGGTGGAAATAGGACTCTGTTTTTTTGTTTGTATCTGGTTCCTTCAATTATCAATTTCTCTTGTAGGTTGTAAGGTAATTTTTGTGTGATGGTTGACACCGCGTGAGGTATCCAGAAAGGTGAGGCCCAGTAGATCTCCCTCAGCTTTGGCAGAAAAAACCTCCATCAACAGATCATCCAGCTCTATCAGCTTCTGAAAATCTTTGTTAGATATCCTGGGAAAACCATCAAGTTTATTGAAGAGTGCATTCTCTATGGCCTTTGGTGACCCATAGCAGTATTCCAGTTGTTCCCATACCACTCTTAGCCCTCTTTTTGGTTGGTTTACATTAACTGCTCTGATCTGTCTCGCATGTCCAGCAGACTAATTTCCTGGCCATTTGACTAAGAGGTCCATCTCCTTACCAGCTGACAGGTCTAGGCCTCTGATTGCGTCAGGGAATGAACCCCACCAGGCTCTGAAGTTTTCTATGTGATTGTCAAACTGTAAGAGTCCTGTGCTGATAAGTTTGTGGCAAGCGAAGAACCTCACAAAGTTTGTCACACTTTGACTCTCATGTGGATTGCTCACTGATAGAGTGTTGTAGCGTGAAGCTGGTGGATGGTTGCAGTCATTGAGTCTTCCTGCCCTGATCCAGTCATCATCCTGTCTCTCTTCAGCAAGATAGGCCCAATCTGTTATAAGTTCCACTTTTACTGGCTGGTGTGTAGGGACATTACTCTGGAGGGGGGTGTTGTCATCATTCTCTTGATTGTGGTGTGGAGCTAGAACAGTGCGGTCTTGGTGAGGCATTGAGGTTCCATATCCTAACTCATAACCAGGGATGGATTCTATTTCCGGCATTGACTGAAGGCTATTTTGAGATTTTGGATGCTGAAGTACATATGCAGAAGTACGTTCATTGGGGTCTTGGGGCTTGAGTGGGTGGTCGACTTTGCAGCTATGTTTTGTCTGTGGCTGCCTCAAGGACTTCTGCTTCAGCAATGGCAGCAGCTGCTTCTTTATCCATGATCAATACATCTAAATCAAATCAATTCAAATCAATTTTATTTGTATAGCCCAATATCACAAATTACAATTTTGCCTCAGTGGGCTTAACAGCAACACAACATCCTGTCCTTAGACCTTCTCATCGGATAAGGAACAACTCCCTAAAAAAAACCTTTAACAGGGAGAAAAATAGGAAGAAACCTCAGGGAGAGCAACAGAGGAGGGATCTCTCTCCCAAGATGGACAGCATGCAATAGATGTTGTGTTTACGCAATTTACATAATAGAACATTGAAAGAGGTTAACAGAATTATAATGGACATAAAATTTATGAAGAAAATGATGCACAGGATGCCAAGCATTGTCTAGACGCCATCGGAACAGTCCAGGACCCTAGCCACGTGACCGACATCATCATGTAAAAAAAGAAAAAATGTATATATGTGAGGAGAGGAATGGCAGGCAGAATCCAAGTGGTGACCACCATCACCACGGAGACCTGGGAGGAGAACCGACTGTATGTGCACACAAGGGAGACTCACATGACACCATTCAAACACAGAAAAAGAGAAAAGAGAAGACATAATTCAGAGAGAGAGAAAAGGCGTGAGAGAAGAGAACAGTTTGCAATAGTCATTAGTCATAATCAATTAAGTCATCAACTAGTCATAATCTATACTCTATAATCTCGTCGACAGAACAGTGGTTGGTAAATTCATTGAGACAGAAAACCAACCCGCTATGCAGTACAGGTTGTGAAGTACTCAATTGAAAGGCAGCTAATTGTAAGCTAAGGCAAAAAGATGAGTTTTACGTTTGGATTTAAAGGACTCAACAGACTCTGACTGTCTGATGGCAGCAGGCAGATTATTCCACAAGAACGGAGCCCTATAGGAAAAGGCCCTGCCACCAGTTGACTTCTTTTTAACTTTGGGTACACAGGGGAGCCCTGTATTTTGAGAACGAAGAGCTCGAGATGGAATGTACGGTTTAAGGAGATCAGACAGGTAAGATGGGGCAAGCCCGTTTAGGATTTTATAAGTCAGCAGTCTAGTGATGCATCTAGTGATGCATATATACTATATATGCCCTTTCTACTTTCATTTGTATTTCTTTTTTTTAGCAAAGGAAACTTGTGCTCTTGCTGCTTCTGCTTTGGCATGCACAATGGCTGCTGCTTTAGTTATAGATGAACTGCTTGAGGTTTTCCCAGAGCATGAGGCAACAGACCTGGTTTCAAATGTGGTTGCCTGTGCATCTTCCATTTTATGGCAAAGGATGAGATTACCTGCGTTAGCGCTGCCTCTGTAGTAGCCCTCTCTCATAGCTGTAAGGTAGCAGCTGTAACTCAAACCAACTCAAACTTGTTGTCCAGCCTACAAGAAAGCTCTTGTTTCACTGTCTTGTCCTGCATGCATGTAACCCTATGCAATCTGACCAGCAGCTAAACACCTTCTCCCATCAATCACTAGAGACTGGGATCATCTTGCATCAGTTAATTGACAGAAAAAGGGTGAAACTGAGAAATAAAACACAATTACCAACGTTACTTAAATAAAGAGAAGATGAATCACAAAAAACCGTACAGTAATAATTGCCAAAAGAAAACACGGAAAATATAACTACATATAGCTATAGTACTGTAGTATTGCTGTAGCTAACACAAAGGCTTGTGAGCGATAATGCAATCCAGTGTTATACAGCGTAAGTAACTTAACCTATATCTCTTATCTAAATAACTGAAATCAACTTACATATAGCACAACACAAGATAAGTATAGCCAACTAGCTCACTGAAACACTAGCATGCTGCCGTCCTGATATGAGCTATCAAACAATCATCGTCATCGAAATACTCATATTGCACATCAAACTTAGTAAGCATAATCAACAAATAGAACAGTATGTCTGTATACATTTGATGTACCGAGAATGCTGCCAAAGGCATGGAACGTAGAAGATTGAAGCAGACTGAAAAAGGCAAACGGAGACAAAAACCATGAGACTGTTCTGCTCACAATCAACTTACTAAAATAAAGAAATTAAAAAAGAATTAAAAATTAAGAAAATAAAAACATAAAAAAGGAAAACGGAAAAAACAAAAAATAAAATAAAAAACCCCAGCAAAAACAAAAACAAATAAATAATAAAATAGAAAATAAATAAATAAACAAATAAATAAAAATCAACTTCGTGACTGCGTCACATAATACAAAGGTCACATGCTTAAATACATAAACTGATGTTATACAAGGAACTGCCAGCAGGGGGAGATAAACCAAACTAAAAGAAAATAATGTCCTGATTGGAACGGAACATGTAAGATTTACTGCAATCCCATGTTGACTACATCACCCTCTTACCTGTTTGCCCAGTAAGCAAACTGCAGGGGGTCCAGTAGGGGGCCTTTAATGTCCTTCAAGTGGGCGAACACCAGTCTGTCAAAGGATTTTATGACCACAGACGTCAGGGCAATGGGCCTGTAGTCATTTAATCCTGAGATATAGGGTTTCTTGGGGACCGGGGTGATATTGGAGCTTTTGAAGCAGGAGGGGACTTCATACAGCTCCAGTGATCTTTTGAAGATCAGTGTAAAGATGGGGGCCAGCTGGTCAGCACAGACTTTTAGGCCAGAGGGAGACCTGCTGTCTGTGCCAGGTGCCTTCCTGATCTTCTGTCTCTGGAAGAGCTGCCACACATCCTCTGCACAGATCCTGAGTGCAGGTGGGGGGTCATTTGGGAGGGGGGAGGAGGTTGGTGGGGAGTGCAGTAGGTTGTGTGATGTGGCCGGAGAGAGCGAGGAGAGTGAGAGTGGGTTTATCAAACCTGTAGTAAAACACATTCAGGTCTTCAACAAGTTGACAGTTCACTGCAGTGTGTGTGTGTGGGGGGGTCCCCATCCTCCCCTGTAGTTTGTGATGTCCTGTAGGCCTCTCCACACAGATGCAGGATTGTTAGCTGAAAACCTGTTTTTCAGCTTTTCAAGTGTGGCCCCTTTTGGCTACTTTAATTTCCTTTGTCAGTGTGTTTCTGGCTTGATTGTACAGGATCCTGTTTCCACTCTTGTAGGCCTCTTCCTTGGCCTGACAAAGCTGCCTGAGTTTTGCTGTGAAGCAGGGCTTGTTATTGAAGGTGCAGAAAGTTTTGGTGGGCACACATATATCCTCACAAAAGCTGATGCAAGATGTCACAGTGTCAGTAGGTTTATTCAGGTCTGTAGATGCAGCCTCAAAAACACTCCCATCATTGCAGTCAAAGCAGGCCTGAAGCTCCAGTTTTGACTCATTGGTCCATCTCCTCACAGTTTTAATCACAGGCTTTGCAGATTTTAGTTCCTGCCTGTAGGTTGGGATAAGATGAACTAGAGAGTGATCAGAAGGTCCCAAGGCTGCACAGGGAACAGAGCGACAGGCGTCCTTTAATATTGTGTAGCAATGATCCAGGGTTGTTTTTTTTTGTCCCTGGTGGGACACTTAACATGCTGTCTGTATTTTGGCAGTTTGTGGCTGAGGTTTGCTCTGTTAAAATCCTCAAGCATAATGAGACGGGAGTCCGGATGTTTGTGCTCCATGTTTATCTGGTCAGCCAGGTGTCGCAATGCCTCACTAACACAGGCCTGGGGTGGGATATAGACACCAGCCAGAATAAATTATGAAAACTCCCGTGGTGAATAAAATGGTTTACAATCAATAAAAATGGTCTCTTAAGTGAGAGCTGTATGATTTTTTTTCAACAATGTGACATCGCTACACCAACCTTTGTTTATATAGAAGCAGATTCTGCCTCCCTGTTTTTTCCTTGTTAGCTCCATTTTAGGGTCCGCACAGAGGAATTGGAAGGGTGGCAGTTAAAAGTGAGCAGTCAGGAATATCAGGAATCAGGAACATTTTACAATGAAAGGAAATATCATTTCCCCAGCCCACAGCAGTGCAACACAAAGACAAAAACACATCTAAAAACTAAAAGAACACATACATCAAACTATAAAAAAAATCACTGTCCGAGAGAATGAACGCCAGGATGACTGTCGGAACTGCCGGTCTGCATGGGCTAGCAGTCAGCTTAACCTGCCACGCTTCTGTGTCCTGTGAGACCGCTGTCGGTGTTTTCTCCTCGGGCGCAGATCCACCGGACCTGGCAAACCAGACTCCCCCAACCGATCCAACACCAGCTCTTGCAGCCAGACACCTTAGACACACCTCCCTGCACTCCACACAATGACAGCAAAAACACAGCCAGTGCTAGGTGAGGCCACCACCAGACCACCCTCGGTGTTATCAGAACCGCCAATCTGCGTGGGCCAGCAATTAGCTTCGCCTCCCGCACTTCTGCGTCCTGTCAGATTGCCCTTGGTGTTTCCTCTTCGTGCGCAGCTCTGGGCAGGACCGTGGTCCCTGGGCCCACAGGACACAGCAGACCAAGCTCTCCTAGCTGATCCAGCGGCAGCTCTCCCCCAGCCATCAAACGAAGACATGGACAGACGTGGACCAAGACGCTGCATGGACGGTACTGGGTGAGGCCGCCACAAATGTAAGTTTGCACCGCCATCTTCCCACAACGGTACTGGGTGAGGCTGCTGCAAACGTGAGTTCGCATTGCCATCTTCCCACACCAAAAGTGGAATATGCTCACCAAGCCAGGTTTCAGTGAGGCACAGGGCGGCCGAGCTGGGAAAGTCCATGTTTGTTCTGTTGAGGAGCAGCAGTTCATCCGTCTTGTTGGCCACAGAGCGGACATTAGCCAGGCGGATTGATGGGATTGCAGTTTGAAATCCCCACTGTCGCAGTTTAACAAGTACTCTGGCTTGCTTCCACGTCATTGGTTACGGCAAAGCCCATACAGAGCTGCTGCTCCTCCAACTATAAGTTCAGTAAAACTTTCTGGTTCAGTGAAAAATGTTCTTCCCTGCTGAATGTGATCAGAGAACGAGAGCTGGAAACTAAACAAACAAAAACAGAAAAAGTACTAGAGAGCACAGAAGCGAGGTTACTGTCTCTGGCACCATCTTGATAGAAAAGTCTACTGTCTACTACTACTGTCTACTTGATAGAGAGGTCTACTATATGAAGTACGGTAAAAACTGATGCTTTTGCCCTTTGCTCATATTGTTCATGGCAGCTTTCGCCATCATTTTTTTATACATGTGTTTGACCAGTAAGCTTCACTCACACGCCAGGGATTTATTATGCTTGTATCTTCTACTGCATTGTATGATTTTGAATAAGAACTAGTTGAGAATTTAATCTATAGATTTGAAAATTAGCTCCGAGCTGGCATGTTCATGCAGTGCTACAGCAGCTCATAACAGGCAGGCTGGAGTAGAAAGCCAACTTAACTTCCTCAAGTGCACAGCTATGGATGGCTTGTATTGTCATCCAAGGATGAAAAACTAACAATACAGAAATGTAATAATATACACATATCTTTATTTACACAATAATAAGGGACACAATATGCAGGGAGTTACATAAAACTATTTTTATTCCAGAAACCACAAGGTATGTGCTGTTCTCCCATTCTTACTCTGAAAATACAGAGTCGCAACAGGGGGTGAGCTAAATTATGACGTTTACACTGTTCTCCCATTCTTCTTAGTATTCAGTCCAATTCAAATGGCTTTATTGGTATGATGTACCACTGTACATATTGCCAAGTACACAGAATCAACAAGGCATGTGCTGTTCTTCCGTTCTTACTGTATGATTACCCAGTAAAAACAAATGATCAGAGTAAACACTGTCAAACATGATAGGACCTATGCCCATCTGATGTTACAACAAGGGACCTAGCATTTTGGTTCAGTTACCTTTACTGTCACAAACAACCGCCATGCAATATGTCATTAACAACAGACATGAACTAGATTTTGACAGACAATAGAATAATTTTATAGAACATGATTAAATAGAATACATTTTATTTTACTATATACTATATGAATTTTACTATATGTAACCCACTCCTGGGTAAATACACCTCTACTCTAAGTTCATAAGGAGCCAAGGGACATAGACTGTACTAATCATAGATGAAAGTACACAGACAACAAAGGTAGTTGCAAAATATAACATTTAGTACCTCAAATTTGCAGGTGATAAATCACAAGCACTTGAATAAAAGATGATTGAAAATTAAAAAAGAAAAAATGGACCCTTTAAAATAAATGAGTTTTTAGTTTTGTCGATAGTTTTTACAGTCTGTGTTCTGTGATCACTTTCAATATTTGTCTTGTCAATCTACAGTCCATAGATTTTTAAATGTTTTTGACTGTTCTTGTCACAGGTTTTTTTTTTTTTTTTTGGTGATAGGGTGCGCTTTTTGTGGATGTGTGTAGCAATCCTGGCGACTGGCACAACCGTTCCACCAGGTGAAGTATTCGATGAGTTAATTCTGCATTGCAGGTGAAATCACACTGGGAGGCTTGCCATCAATAAGAATGGATCTTCAAAAGTGGTTTTCACTCTATCCATAAGACCTGTTTTGTTTGTTTGTTTGTTTGTTTGTTTGTTTTTTTGTTTTTTCACAAACAGGACTGTAAGGTTGTGTTTTGTGTTTGTTGTACACCAATTATACTAAAGCATAACAAACAACAATGTAACACTGAGGACCACATACAGTATAATACTCAATGATAACATGCTTTTCTCACTTAAGTTTTAATTAAGTTTTCAAAAATATATACTTTTAGGCCTTGTGTTACACTCTAGTTCAAGTATCAATATCAATATCTGAATCATTGTATTATAATACCAGCATACATCATTCTACACTATAGTACTAATTAAACAACAATTAACAGCATAACCAAGCCAGTATACATGTTACGTATGGCCCTGCTAATATCTGCAATGCCCGCTCTCTAGTGAGAGTACAAATAATATTAATATAAACTTTCACATTCCACACAGTAAAATGTTATTACTATGGTTTAAACATGTATATCTTCAAAATGATAATACAGTAATAATGGACAACGACATAGTTTTTCAATATCCTTCTCCTGTGCAAATCACTCAGCTACTCTTTGCAACAACGAAAATAAGTAGGCTGCAATAGTACCCAGCTGAATTGTGTGTTAAATTGTTACTATTTCAGTAGCGTTAGCATTATTTTTTCAACATATCTTTATTGTCTTTTACAAAAAGGGACAATAAAATGAATAACACCAACAAACATGATCTGAACAATTACAGCGTAGAACATTTTGATTAACATACACATAAAAGTAAGAGAAGAAAGGGGAAAAAAAACACAGCCCTATTAGCAGTCAGATCAGCTCATCATTCCAACCATCATTTTGTCTGTCATTATGTTCCATGAAAATGTAAAAAACATTCCAAATTTTCCAAAACTTTTCAAGTTTGATTTTACCGAAATCTTTTCAAGAAAATGAAATGTCAGTCCTTTTGGCAACTGGGAAATTCCACAGCTTGCTTATTTCTTCCATGCACAGGCTTTGCACATTTAGTTAAAAAAACCCAAAACAAAACAATCAAACAAACATTAAGCAGGGACCTTACGTTGTTTGAAGTTACCAAATCATCTGGGTAAATATTCAGAAAACACAATTTTGGATTAAGAGGCACCTCTTTACCAATAATGTGACTAATCAGATCCAGTGTCTTTTTCCAAAAGCAGATTATCTGTGGGCACTCCCACACACAATGAAATATAGACCCCTTCTGGTGGTTACATTTAATGCATGTGTTGGGAATATTAGGGTTAAAGTGATGCAACCTAGCGATGTACTGTCTGCTTAGCCATTTATACTGTAGTTATTTGTATGTTTACTGTTTGGGTTTGAAATAAGGAGCAAGCTTCTGACCATTCCTCCTCTGTTACATTCTCTTTCATATCTATTTTCTATGCCTGCAGAAGATTCTTTGCACTTGCTTACAAACAGATTGTAATGTAAAGTCACGTGCCCCCTGTCTTCTAGATGCTTTAAAGTGATGTCTTCTAGGGTAGATATAGAGGGGGAAGCTCCCAACTGTTGCTCTGCTTGGACATAAAACTTCGGAGCTGAAGATATGTAAAGTAGTGGTTTGTAGGAATTCTGTAAGTGGTTTTAAATTCTTCAAATGACATGAATCTATTTTCAATATAAATGTCAGACACCTTAGCTATACCATTGATAGACCAGAGCTTAAAGCCTGGGTCTGCGCTGCTGAAAGTTATCATTACCAAAAACTGGTGAAAATTGAGGTAACTTGCGTCTCACCCAAATGTGGGAGAACACTGTGCCAAACCATTGTTGTGTTTTTCAGGAAGGTTTTTTTTTGTCTGTTTAATTAATTTTTACTTATCTGCTGAGTACATATACAAGTTTATAGGGACTATAAATGACTGGGATTCAATTGTGGCCCATGCTGGTGGATGGTCTTTAAAGTAAAACATACCTGCTCTAATTTGCGCTCCCCAGAATTACCATATAGGATTTGGTAATTGTAGTCCTCTTTTGTCATATGGCAAATATAAAAAAGAAAGCATAAGTTTTGGATGTTTATTATTCCAAATAAAGTTTGAAAAGGTTCTTTTTAACAATTGAAAAAGCAAGCTGGTGTGAAAAATGAAACTGATTAGAAAAAGTACAAGAATTTAGGTAGAATTGTGATTTTTAAAATTATACGTTCAATCAAGGATATGGGTAATTTCCCCACCTATTTATAAGCTGCGTAATTGCGTCTGTGCCCCCACAGAGGCAGTTACACAGTTATGCAGTTACGGTTGTAGTTAACTGGGATAATTTTGTTAATAATGGGGATGATTCTAACGCCCAGGTAAGTAAATCCCAGTTTTGACACCCCAAGTGGAGTTAAAATTGGAGGGTTGAGTTTTGTTTTCTCCTGTCAGCATTATTACAGATTTGTCATTATTTATTTTGCAGCCTGACAAGATGCCAAAATGGTCATGGTAGTTGCCAAAGCACCTATCATGTCAAGTAAGGAAGGTAGACTTTGTTTCAAACTGGAACAAAACAGAATTATGTCATCCGCATACAGGGCTATTCGGTGTTTTATAGCCCCTATTTTTATACCTTTTATTTTGAAGTGTGTGTGTGTTTGCAGGTTACCATGGCTAGTGGCTCAATAGCTTTGGTAAACAGGAGGGGGGATAAGGGACAGCCTTATCTTGTTCCTCAATTAAGTATAATTAAAGGGAGTTGACGTAAGCCCGTTAGTCAAAATTTCAGCTTGTTGGTGAGAGTAGAGAAGCCTTACGCATTTAAGAAATCTTCATCCTATCTTTAATTTTTCTAGAATTTCAAATAGTTACTGCCATTCTATACTATTGAAGGCCTTCTCTGTGTCCAATGACAGGATAGCATTTTCAGGGAAGTGGGATTTCTCAACAAGTATTTTAAGCACCCTCCTTGTGTTGTGAAAGCCCTGCCTTCCCTGTATAAATCCATCTTGGTCAGAGTGAACCACTTTAGGTAAAATTGGTTCAAACTTCTTCGCTAGTACGTTACATAGAATTTTAAGGTCATTATTAATAAGAGAGATTGGTCTATAAGATCCACATTGAGTTGTTGTTTTTCCGGGTGTCAAAAGTAACGTAATTATTGCTGTGTTAAGGAAGGGAGGAAAGGATCCCCTATCAAATGATTATTGATACATATCAAGCAGAGGCGGTATTAGTTTAGTTTTTAAAATTCTATAAATTTCAACTGGAATTCCATCATGTCCGGGAGTTTTTCCTCCTGTCAAGCTGGATATAGTTTCAGAAAGTTCCTGGGCCCTGAGGTTAAACTCTAATGACCTTAAGGATTCCCAATTCAGTGGTATAAATTCCAGTGAATCCAGAAATTCTGTATGTATATTCAAAGCTGTACAAGCTGTAGTAGAAGTTCAGAAAGGTGTTATTTATTTCTTCTGGGTCGGAGGTTATCACACCCTCATCTGTTTGAATTGAATTTATGGCCTTCTCCGCTTGCATCTGTTTAATGCGCCAGGCTTATAGCTTGCCAGCCTTTTCACCTTGCTCATAATAGGAGTACTTCAAATTCATCAAACTTTTTATTGCCTTATTTGTAGATAAAGCATTATATTAAGCTATCAGTTTATGATGCTCTGTAATTAGCTGATGGCTGGAATTTGGGGAAATTTGAGTTTCAATTTCTTTTATCAATTTGTCAAGTTGTTCTATTTCCAGTCTGTGAGATTTGTCTTTAAAGCTTGTAAAGCTTATAATCTGGCCTATTAAAAAGGCTTTAAAGGTTTCCCACCTCATAGCTGCAAATCTCTGGTCAACATTATTTTCAAAATACAAATTTATTTATGCCCCAATAACCACATTGCTCCACCTCCCTGGGAAAGTCTACTCTAACATGCTGGAAAAGAGGCTCCGTCCAATTGTCAAACCTCAGATCCAAGAAGAACAATGCAGATTCTGTCCTGGCCGTGGTACGACAGACCAACTCTTTACCGTTTTGATAGTGCTGAGGGAGGCATGGGAGTTTGACCAGCAAGTCTACATGTGTTTTGTGGACTTAGAGAAGGCTTATGACCATGTACCCTGGGGTACTCTGTGGGGGGTACTGCAGAAGTATTGGGTACCGTGTCAGTTGCTACAAGCCATTCGATCCTTGTATAACCAATGTGAGAGCTGTGTCCGCATTCTTGGCACAAAGTCAAACACGTTTTCGGTGGGTGTCGGACTCAAGGTGCAGCCAAAGTGAGGAGTGTGTCCGTTTTGGGAATCTCAGAATTGGATCTCTGCTCTTCGCAGATGATGTGGTTTTGTTGGCTTCATCAGAACGCGACCTCCAGCGCACACTGGGGTGGTTTCCAGCTGAGTGTGAAATGGCTGGGATGAGAGTCAGCACCTCCAAGTCTGAGGCCATGGTCCCTACCAGAAGATGGTGGATTGCTCCCTCCGGTTTGGGGATGAGTTGTTGCCTCAAGTGAAGGAGTTCAAATATGTCTTGTTCACAAGTGAGGGTAGGATGGAGTGGGAGATTGACAGGCAGATTGGTGCAGTATTAGCAGTAAAGCAGACATTGTACTTGGCCGTTGTGATGAAGAGGGAGCCAGAAGGCAAAGCTCTCAATTTACCAGTCAATCTTCATTCCAACCCTCACCTATGGTCATGGGATTTGGGTAGTGACCGAAAGGGTGAAATCGTTGATGCAAGTGGCTGAAATGAGTTTTCTCTGTAAGGTGTCTGGGCTCAGCCTTAGAGATAAGGTGAGGAGCTCTGACATCTCGATGGAGCTTGGAGTAGAGCTGCGGCTCCTTTGCGTTGAAAGGAGCCAGTTGAGTTAGTTCAGGCATCTGATTATGATGCCTCCAGGGTGCCTTCCTTTGGAGGTTTTCCGGTCACATCCAACTGGGAGGAGACCTAGGGGTAGACCCAAAGCTTGCTGGAGGGATTACATGTCCAATCTGGCCTGGGAATGCCTTGGGATCCCCAGGAGGAATTGGAGGGCATTGCTGCAAAGAGGGATGTCTGGAGTGCCCTACTTAGCTCGCTGCTACCACGACCCAACCCCGGAGATGTGGCTGATGATGAGATGAGATGAATCTATTTGTGCTCCAATAAACTATGAATTGTGGATTCCTAAGCCAAGTTGTCTGGAGATGCCATCTTGGGGAATTGTGCAAAAAGTTGGAGAATTTAAAAAGAAATGAAACTGAAGCATGGTCTGGGATTATTGTGGTATCATACCAACAACTTGTAATTTTGGATATTAAATTGGCCAAGGCTAAATAATAATCAATTCAGGAAAAAATCTGCTCAGTACTTGAGTAACAGGAAAATGATAGCTGGTTGGTGTACATACTTCTCCACACACCGACCAAGTTAAGTCTTCCATACATTGAAGTAGCTATTTTCTTGTGTGACGGTGAGAGGTTTCTATTCCAGTAGATCCATCCAGCTCTGGTTGGAGTGCACAATTGAAATCACCACTGATGATAAATTGGCCAAGCAGAGGAGTTAGTGATAAGAAAAGTTGTCTTAAAAAGGCTGAGTTATCATCGTTTGTCCCATGCACATTAACCAGATTTAATATGACTAAAAGAATTTCACCTTTAATGATAAGATATCTGCCAAATTGGTCTTTGGTGATGCTAATAAGATGAAAAGGCACATATATATGGAAGAGAGTGATTGCCCCCCGTGAGTGTGAGCTGAAAGAGGCCGAAAACACATGGCCAGGCCATCTCCTCCTTACTCTACTTCCTCAGAGGATAAATGGGTCTCCAGTTATTATTTCAGTCATGTTAAGTTGGACATATTTAAGTAGGATGCTAACAGAGAATACACCATAATAATAATGAAAATAAGTATCCAACTGTTAGTATCTTCCAGAGAATCATGGAGATCCTGATGAAGGATCTCAACGTGGTGGTTTATCTAGATGACCTCCTCATGATAGACATGGATGAATCTGAACATCTGAGGAACACGGACAGAGTTCTACAGCGATTCCAGGAGAACGAGCTGAAAGTAAAAAAGTCCAAGTGTTAGTTTGGCAAGAATCAAATCGAGTATCTGGGCCATGTGGTGGATGGAAAAGGTGTGTACCCCTCCAGAGACAAGGTGAGAGCTATACACAATACACCAGCACCCACAAATGTCAAAGAGCTAAGAGCCTTCCTAGGGTTAGCTAACTACTATGGGTGCTTCGTGCCACAGCGAAGCACAGTATGGGCACCACTCTACAGAAAGCTAAAATATCAAATCACATGGAGATGGAGCAAAGCTGAGCAGGTTTCAGTCAACAAGTACAAATTACTTTTGACAAGTGGCAAAGTTTTAGTGCACTATGACCCAAACCTGCTGCTTACCCTTGCATACAATGCTTCTGCTTATGGGATCGGGCAGTAATTCAGCACACAACACCCAATGGCGAAGACCATCCAGTAGCCTATGCTTCTCGAACGCTCTCCCCAGTGGAGATTAAATATTTGCAAGTAGAGAAGGAGGCATTAAGCCCAGTGTACAGTGTGAAAAAGTTCCTTCAATACAGCAGTGCAGTAGTTCAATCCAATCACACACCATAGACCTCGGCTGATGCTGTTTGGAGACCACAAGGGGCTTCCAACAATGGCAGCAGCATGCATCCAGAGGTGGGCCATCATACTGTCTGTGTATGATTACCACATACTCTACCGCCAGTCAGAAAGGCATGGCAATGCAGATGGATTGTAATGTGTTCCACTGCCAGAAACCAAGGAGGCTGGAAAAGAGGCTATGTCAGCGTACATCAATGCACAGATATGTGAGCACCTAAAGGAAGCACTGCTTGGTGCAAGACATTGCCAAGTCAACAAGGAGGAAACAATGACTTTCAAAACTGTACAGGTATATCATCGAAGGATGGATGAAAGAAATCCCAAAGAACTGAAAGTGTATCACAAAAAGAAAGAGGAATTGCCTGGTGAACAAGGGTGTGTTCTGTGGGGAACAAGAGTGATGGCACTTGCAAAGCAGAGGACAGCAGAGCTAAAAGGGATCCATGTTGGACACACTGGCATTGTAAAGATGAAAGCAATTACACGACAACATGTCTGGTGGCCTAAAATCGAGACGAGGAAAAAGTCTGCAAGGAGTAGGAGACATGCCAACTGGAACAGCGCATGCCATGCCAAGTCCTGCTACAACCCTGGGAGTTCCCCTGTGATGTTTGGAAGAGACTCCACATTGACTTTGTGGGACCATTTATGAGTAACATGTTCATGATTGTGATCGATGCACTCTCAAATTGGCTGGAAATTTACAAAATGGCACAAATAACTTCTACAGCAACTATTACAAGACTAAAGAGATTGTTTGCATCATATGGAGTTCCAGAGCAAATTGTCACAGATAATGCATCAACCTTCAGATCTGATGAGTTCCAACAGTTTGTGAGAAGAAATGGAATCCTGCACACAAATGGTGCTCCAAGACACCCGGCTACAAATGGCTTAGCTGTGAGGTATGTTTCAACATTCAAAATGGGCATGAAAAAGCTGGGCATTGAGGGCAAGGTCTTCCTACTGCGGTATCGCACAACTCCTAACAGCACAGCTGGAGAATCACCTCTTGATTTGTTCTTGAAGAGGCATGTGTGAACCAGATCAGACTTCCTGAAACCAAGCATCAAAGATATGGTGAGGAGGAAACAGTACCATCAGAAGGAAAACATGACATTCAAGCTGCAGAGTGACAGTTTGACATTGATGAAAATGTCTATCTGAGCAATACTGCAGGAGAAAATCAATGATGGATTTCAGGAATAGTAAAAAAGCAGACTTGACTAATGTTGTACAGGTTGCAAGGTGAAACAACTCACCAAGTGTGCAGATGTCATAGAGACTAGCCAAGACCTCACTTTCTCTCTGGATACATCAGATCATGTAATGAGCTTGAGCCGCTCAAAGCGCACCCCAAAGCTGCCACAGCGTTACCAAGACTGAACGTGGTGCTGAGAAATTGATAAACTGATTGCTGATTTTTAGTTTATTAAAAGTTCACAGTTGAAGTAAATAATTAACAGCATTAAGTAAAGCTAATTGAGCAGGCACAAGTACTGTTGACATTTATAGTAATAATGATGACCGTTAATGTAATCACTGTAATGATGAAAAGTACTTTTGGATGGAGCAATGTTTTGAATTACATTTTAACTAAAAGGGGAGGTAATGTGGTGTGTTAACACAATGCCTGTTTGGTAATGATTGGCCTAATAGACTTGCCGTACTTTGAGTTGGTTGCACCATGCATGCTCAAAAATGTATTGTATCATTGTGTGATTTTACATTGCACTGTGGTTCTCAGTAAAACATGTTTGCAGCTGTCTCATTATTAGAGTACACCTCTCTACTTGTTCAAATAGGGAGAAAATCAGTAAACATTATATTTATGTTGTTAATATTTCAATCCTTTATTGTCACTGAGTTACATATATAAAAGTTCAACAACAAAATAACTTGACTGAATAAGAAACAAGGGTCTACAAATTTTCATGGAAATCTTACCCATCATCTCACCCACCAAAATATTTAATTATAATAAAAAACAACAAGAGCAAATGTACCTACATTTAAGTAGCAGTAGGAACCAGTAAGTATTTTATATGTACTGATTCATGCAAGGGCGTTACACTGTAAATTGTGGAGGAAATTACATGGTAAATGTCAGGAAATTACACTGTAAATCGCGGGCTTTATGTTGCACTGTTTTTCTTTTTGCATTTTCTAGACGACCTAGATTTTGAGGGTGTAAAGGTTTACCTGAAACCAGAGTTTCTGCTCCATTTGAGCCATTTGGCCTATGGTAGTTGTCAAACGAGCTTAATAATAAGCTTTATAGGCATTTACAACCAGCTTCTTCTTTCATATTTTCTGCAGGCTGTGTACTGGAGTGAGAGATAGATCTTGACAGATGGAGGAGAAAGAAAAAAAATTATTCTTAAGCGCATCCTTGGGGACAGCTTAAGGGGATCATATCTGTCTTTGCCTGCATTTGTAAATAAGAAGAAATGCAATGACCTGACACATCAAGCATTACAGTAGCAAGTTGAAAGTACAGGTAGTCTCTTCACTGTACCTCTGTAGCTTTGATTTGAAGCATTATTGAAACCCTTCTACTGAACTTATTCATGATACTTGTCATGAAACTTCTCCTCCAAATCAAAGAAGGTTGAATCAGTTCATCTGGATACAACGTTTATTGACAGATACGTTTCATCACTCAACTAAGTGACATCTTCAGTCTGAAGGTGAAGATGTCACTTAGTTGAGTGGTTTTATTTTTTTGGATTTTGTTATATTTTAATGATCCCCGTAGGGAAATTACACTCTGCATTTAACCCATCCTAGCTGTGTAGCTAGGAGCAGTAGGCAGCCACTGTGCAGTACCCGTGGACCAATTCTAGTGCGTCTTGCCATGCCTCGGTCAAGGGCACAGACAGGAGTATCAACTCTAACATGCATGTCTTTTTTGATGGTGGGGGAAACCAGAGCACCCGGAGAAAACCCACCGCAGACATGGGGAGAACATGGAAACTCCACACACAAGACGAACTGGGATGACCACACGGGGAGGACATGCAAACTCCACACAAAAGATGACCTGGAATGACCCCATGGTTGGACAATCCTGGGGTTCGAACCCAGGACTTTCTTGCTGTGAGACGACAGTGCTAACCACTGCACCACTGTGCCGCCCGATGATAAAACATATCTGTCAATAAACATTGTCTCCAGATGAACTGATTCAACCTTCTTTGATTTCCTTACCTGGATTATTGAGCATGCATCAAGACATTCTCCACCAAATGAGCAACATCTTTCTTTCTTACATCTCACTTAGATACTCAGATGTTGTTAAGTTGCCATTATCTGAGATCTCTGAAAGCTTTTTATTGAGGGGGGGATATTTCCTTCTGAAGACATTTTCTTTTCTTTTTTTATATCAGTTTTGTGACCTTGAACTATACGAGAAAAAAATTAGTTGTATTTGAAGACCTCCAGGATATCAATCAGCCATATTTGGTAGCAAATAATTCCTGACATATTTATCTCCTTGTCAGAAGACTGAAGGGAGGAAAATGATGACAGGAGTCAACCTTTACTGCTATCTGTATTTAAACATGGGTTTTCACAGCTGTCGGGCTAAGGGAGAATGTCAAAGGCTAAATTTGAAAGGAGTGGAGAACGTGGAGAACCGTGGCAGGGTCTTGAGGTGGTGCTGCCGGCTGTGCACAGTAGTTGAGACCTTTTGAAAAGTCGAACAGTTAACTTCTGACTGATTCACTCCATCTCCACTGGCGTTGTTTATTTATGTGGCAGATGGGTTGCAGGAATTTCATTGCGGGCTTCACCATTGCAAAGATAACTCAATTAACCAGTCAGGGTGTTAGCAGACACTTATCCAGATCCATTGCAGCAAATCACAATGGGCAGATGGGTGATATTTTTCATTTTTTGGTGGCTATGGCTCGAAGCCATTTTTCCTTGTTTGTGTGAGAGCCTGACTTCGTGAATAATCAGTTTGATTAATAAAACCAGTTCAGCTAGACACAATGATTTTGGCACACAATGTGGCATCAAACCTAGTGTCTCAGAGAGAGAGAGTGCCTCTATGCATCCATGGGCCAAATGATGGGTGGTAAATTGTTACTGTGGCATTGCCGCCGTAATAGTAAAAGATGAAGTGCCACATTTATCATAAATGCACTGAGCATTAATTCAAGGTAACAGAGATCACAACATTACGCCCCTCCCCCATCTCTCTTAATCACTTTTACTTTTTACTTTCTTTCTACCTCTCTGCTTCATTATTTCCCTTCTACTGTCTCCCGTTCAATCCATCTTGCTTTAATTTTCTATAACCTCTTTTTCCTCTTTTTCAACGCTCACATATCCTCCTCATCTACATACCAGCCTCTTCTCCCCGGCTCTTTGTCACCCATCCCTCACTTCATATCTCTCTCCTTCTCTCCCCACTAGTGAGCCCACCCTGGCAGCCTTGGCCCTCTTAAATGCATCATTTCTTCCGAGAGATATCCTTCTGCACTGCCCTCTGTGCTAGCTGGCTGCCTGCCATCTCCACTCAATGGACTCATCAATCCATCTTGGTTCTTGGATGGCCTTGATTTTATTGTCTCACACAGCCCTCTGTCATCCTGTTCATCTCTCATCCTTAATGTCATCCTTTCAGATTTTAACATGTCTGCATTTTCTGAGCACACAGTGTTTGATTACATTGCGCTTGGATGGCAGAGTCCAGGTGGGTTATTGCTGTCAAGTCCTTGCCAGGGCAAACTGCATTGCACAGGAATGGATGTTTCATTTTTGCCAAAGTAATTTCTGGGGTGTCCAGTTATGAAGGGGTGCATACTGTGAAACCTTTTTTTTTCAGTTTACTGACACCTAGAATTATAGCACATTAGACAATAGGCAGGTGCATGCTTACTGTCATACTTTCTCAAACTCAGATACTGCAGGAGAGAAATAAGATAACCAGGCCCCCTCCTACCTCACTGACCTGCTCCACTACCATACTTCTTCCTCCTTCACTCCTCCGACTCCAACCTCCTGTCTCAACTACACATGACAATGCACCGGCCCTGGGGCGACAACAGAGCCTTCTCCATTGCTGCCCCCTCCCCTCTGGAAGTCTCTCCTCCAAACAATTCAGAGACTGTACCCATCTGTCCATATTCACATCATTAATCAAAACTCGCCTCTTCAGAATTGCTTTTAATGTATGATTATTCTTGTGTGTTACATGTTTTTGGCGCATTGCTTTTATGTTTATTTTAGCTTATGTAATGCATCTTTGTGTACCTTGAAAAGAGTTGCACAAATAAAATGTATTATTATTTTAATTAAGATTTATAACTGATGATTTAGTGCTCTAAGTGCAGCTTTTTGATCACACGCTTATGATGAAAATAACCTGCGGCTGAGGATTAATATCGTTTGCTGTGAAGGATTATGAATCTTTTTTTTTTTAAGTTTGTTGCAGCTAATGTTTTTGCATTACAAAGAGAATAAAGACACACTAAAGGTGTTTATGCAAAACCTTTGTCTAGCACCTCTGCTCAGATGGTTTGGTCCACACGCTCTTCTCTGATTGGGATTGTGAGGGACTATGAATAAATGCATGACCATTTAAGCCTCGGTCTTTATTTGCAAAAATGCCTTTACGAGGCAATTGTGGATCAATAAATGGTCTGCCATGCTGCCAAAGGCTTTATTATAGAACAAATACAACTTCTAGGCATGTCTGGGAGTTTTCTGTTATATATGGACATGCTAAATGTCAGTCATGCTTTCCCAGCTCTCCAAAGCCATTATGGGCATTTGCTCAGCACTATTTATAGAGTGCCTCAGCATGTTTAGTCATGAAACACCTGACCCTTCAAATCAGATTCCACTGGGTTGAGTACAGGAAACTTGCTCATATCATAATTTTTGACCTCAAGAACAGCATGAGGTTAGTAACTGGAAATTGCCCCCACCAATGCCTCAGTACCTAAACCCATTCATCCATCCACAAAAAAACTGTAGGTGCAATCTTACTTTTCTCTTCCCACATCATCCTCAAACATCCAGGCTGTTGTCCTGCATGACTGTGCATGAGCAGAGAAATAAAAAAAAACACTTTGCCTTACTTGCAAATACAGTTTTCCCCCAACAGAGAATAGGAAAAAAAAATGTGTCACAGTAACCTTCACCTTTATCTCTGGTCTTCTTTTCATTGCATCCTTCTCCTCTGCGCTTCTCTTTCTTTCTTCAAATAGGCCTGTTTCCCCAAAGGGCCTTTGAGAGCCCCTGGCAGTGTTCTTCCACAGTAACAAGTTGAGACTGCAGTGCACAGAGGCTTGTGTTTATGTTTCTCTAACCTGCTGAACCCCAGGGTTCAGCCCCTGCTATCGACTCATTCAATTTCTCCGGTGACCTACCATGTCAACAAAGACGGAACGAAAATGGCTGGAACTTTCTGTATTCACACTCAAAAGAGAAGTTTTGTTTTTTTGGTAATCAAGATTCAAGATCATTTGGTTGAGATTGGTGCTCAGTCATGGAATGATTCAAGATGGGCTCAATTTTAGCGCTCAACTGCAAATCGGTATATAAATATGCATTCGAAGTACATGCATGTCTATGATAAAGCATGTATATTGACGCAAAAGAAATCAAACGTGTTTTTAAGAGCCACATGAAAATACAATGAAAAGTAAAGTTGTCTGAAATGAAATGACTATTTGCTGCAAACACAGCACAATGGGTTTTGCAATTACATTTTCTCTGATTTTTTTCATTCCAGTGAAGCTAAATGTCATTTAATTGCTACGGCAAATGTATATCGGTGTGGCTGTGAATATAAACGAAGTTCCCAGGCATCTTGTTTCATGGAAACACGAGAAGGATGTGATATGCTTATTGACCTTGGGGTGGGTGTTTACTGTTTCAGATGCATGCCTTCAGCAGCTAGGTAATCCCTTGGGTAGCCGCGGTACAGAGGGTTTTTTATTTCAGCACTGCAAACTTTCAAATACGGGTGTATTTATCATCCTCCGTCCTCATTTGGATTAAATTTTTGAAAACTCCTCTAGTTTATGTTCTGGGGGGGGGAAAACAAACAAAAAACAAAACACCAATTCTATCAAATAAAAAAAGGAAATTATATTCATTTTCATGGCTATTACCTCTTGAAGAGATGAATGCAGCCATTGAGGTGAACATTGTGTAATGTTTCGATTTACAACAGCAATGCATTATAATGATCCATGGTGGCGTTGCTGCTGCGGTGTGTTTGTGTGCCTTTAGGGGGCACTGTAGCACTTTCCCCTTCCTCTGTCTCCCTTTTCATTCCATCTTTACTCCCCCCCCCCGGCTCTTCGTCCCCCTTTTCTCTCACTCCTTTTTCTCCTGTCTCTATCGCTCTTCACTCTCTTTCTTCCTCTCTTTCCGACCAATACGTTCTCTCATCACTGTTCTACGCAATTATTTCTTTCTCTCTCTCTATCAATCTCTCTCCTCCCCTCCTCTCAACTTTTACCTATCTTGCTCTTCTTTGCTGTCTCATGTTTGGCAAGGTTTCCCTCTCTCACCTTCTCTCTCTCTCTCTCTCTCTCTCTCTCTCTCTCTCTCTCTCTCTCTCTCTCTCTCTCTCTCTCTCTCTCTCTCTCTCTCTCTCTCTCTCTCTCTCTCTCTCTCTCTCTCTCTCTCTCCTAGTCTTCCTCACTCCAAAGGACAACAAAGTGATCTGTTGGCAGGCAAAAAAAAAAAGAATATATGCAAAAGGTGAACCTGAATTTATTGAATGTGTTTAAAGTAATGTACACTCGCAGTAAATGATGTACTGTGAGTGTACTGACTGTTTCATAGGTGTACAATAAGCAGGATTAAGCTACTTTAGTCAACATGGCGTGGTTCCTCCTGTCACGAAGGCCGCCATGTTCACCACCACGTGTAGACCATGTGACCGGAAGGGCTTACTCGTCATAGAAGAAGAGCTTTGCGCTCATTGGGTAAATATACGGGCAAAAACAGCAGAGCGGTTAGGTCGAAAGAAGAAAACGTCGAGGCCGAGCAAAAGTGAATATAGGCTGTGACCTTCTCAAAATGGACATCTCTGAAAACGGACAATAGTGTCGCCGACGTTGCGTGTATTCTGTTGGACAGGTAACCAACCGAATGAATCATTTCCGCTGGCCCCCACGGCCTTACCATCTGCACGCTGTTGTGAGTCGTTGCCTTCGCAGTCAGATACTGTCCGTGAGTGGACGCGTTAGTTTACCGGATGAGTCGTCCACGACGTCAGCGACTCAGCTACATACACCTACGCCGATATGTGTCAGCGGAGCCAGAGCGGTGTCATGCCGGCTGTTTCAAGCAGGCCGAGATGACCCTACGGGGAGAATCCACAGCGGAACGAACCGCTTAGTGTACGTTTAACAGTCAGTTCTTCTCTCTCTCTCTTCCACTTCTTGTTCTTTCACTTTGTGCTCGGTGATTTCTATTCTCCTCTTCGCTCACACATAGGTGTTAATAGCAAGGTGTAAGTACAGGTACCTTGACCTTTTCCGGGCGCTCCTATCCTTTGTTCATTTAATTTCCATAATGTGGGAGGGAATAATTAGTATGGCTAGCCACACAAGAGCGTCAACGTGTGAAACGGGAAAATTAGAGGTTTTGATATACACAAGATATTACTGCATTTGTGATTTTTCCAGTGAGCAATTTCTTGTGACTTTGTCAGCAACCAGAGAGTAAATCTGCCCGCTCTCATTCTGTTAATGTGGACTTTAGTCCCAAGGTAATAGCTGGTTACCACAGAGGAGATTGACTGCAGCATGTTCAGTGGTCAAAGACGTGACATATTGGATGAATAGCAAATAACACCCTCAAAAAAAGGTCTGTGTAAAACGGTCTTTTTTTTGGCAAATAATTTTTCTAGGCTAGACACGCACAGAAACATTTGAATCACTTTGTTTGTGCGCTAAATTTCTCTCAGACCGACAAACAATAGCCCAGTTCCTTAATATGGTGAAATGCTCTGGGCTTGAAAGTGTTATCTCAAATAGATATTTATTTATCTCAAATATGTCATTGCGCCAAGAGTACCCATTCATGCATGGGATTGTAATCGAGACGACAACATCTTCACTGCAGGGATTAAGTGAATGAACAGAAAAATGTGGAAATAGATTGAGCAAATCGTCTCCAACCGCCCTGCCGGTGGAGGAATGGGGCCACTTAAAAGTTTGACGCGACTTCCCGCTTTGTGCAAACCGACAACGGTTCCATTCATATGTCATCATTTATTTCATTAAAGCAGTATCGATTTCTCCTTTGCCACAATTTTATTATAAAAAGCATGCCATGTCGAGGGATGGCAATTAATGATTAGCCTCTATGTGTGTAACTTTGTCAGGAAATAGCCGATGGCTGCTTGATGGCTGATGGCCATGACCTTGGCTGGGGAAATGGCCGTCAAAGGGTCCGACCAATGAGAAAGGTTGCGTCAAGACGCCATTTCTTAATGACTAAATTCTATCATATCTATTTTATAGTTTAATGGCTCCGTCAGATGGTTGTGCCTCAATAACAGATTGCTAATTTTAGGGTAAAATCCCACCAGATCTACAGAAACACCACATATGTCTATATTTCTTACATATTCACATGTACAAAAGCGGGCCATTTTGAATGAATGGTTAAAAGAGACTGCGATAGTAACCCAATTTTGTTGACAGGGGTGAATGGTTATTTCATCGAAATATATCGCCTAATTTAGAGGATAATTTATAATGTACCCAACTGTTCTTGCAATTAAGAATAAAACAGGGGAAGTTACTCGGACTGTTAATTGCAACTAAATCTGAAAAAAAAAACTCACTATCAGCTCCACGTTTTACGACCCGGAAAGCTTGTTTAAATGACAATTAAACACTGTGCTTTATCAATCATCCAGCTCAGAGGATGGAAAATATTCATCATTATTAATTTAAGATTGTAAGCTACATGCAACGTTCAATTTGTAGAAGAAGAAAAATGGAGGGCAGAACACTGAGAGGAGCGCAAGTCTCACACTTTGCTCTTAAGAGAGAGGAGCATCGAGAAAACCCGTGTCGACTGTTGACGTTGGTCCTTGAAAAAAAAAGGACACCAGTGATGTCTTTTTTGTTAAATTTTGTCAAAGTTTGGGTTGACTAGCAGTGCACTGTCCTTTGTAGTGTTTGTGTAGTGTTCATTTCGATGTTTTCCGTTTTCAAGGTGTTAATGTGCTAACGACTACTACTTTCGGCTGCTCTCGTTTGGGGTCGCCACAGCGGATCACCATTTCAAGGTGTTAATGTGCTTACAGTGTCTGAGTGTCAGCAGGCTTATAAACAGCACAGTGGCACAACGACCGTAAAAAGAGTGCATCTGTCGCCATCTTACAAGCTGTGTTTGCAGCCATCCCCAAATCCTCTGGGAATAGTACACATGGCCACTGTAACTCTAGTTAATGGTCATAGTAATTTGCATATTAAACCGATCGTTGTTTTTGGTCGTTACCTGCAGTCAGCTGAGACCGAAGAGGTGGCTTAGATTTTTATTTATTTGTTTATTTGAATAGGGACAGTGCATATTCATGAAGATTGGTATCGCAGGTACACATGTAAACATGCCGGACTGTAGCGATACTGCTAATTTACCTCCATTGTCCCTAGGCAGGTCAAAGCAAGAAATAAAAACAGATGTGGTATACCTCAACACAAAACAATGATACTAAAATACACAATAATACATAGAATACAACATTATACACCCCACAATACAATACAATACAATAAAATACAATACAATACCATGAAACACATAACACACAAGTGACTGATATAATCAGCAGGACAAAGCTGGACTGAGCTCGCACCGATCAAGAATGATCACAAACTTGGTGTAATTTGAGCCATTTTTTTTAAAACAGGCTTTAAAAGTGGGAAATGTGGGGCATTCCCTTATTGCAGAAGGTATGTTATTCCAGATCTTAGTGCCCTTAATTGATAACACTGTTTGACTGAAAGTGGTACAAAATGAGTGATGAGACATTTCTCCCACTAAACGCCGTGTCCACATGAGCTGATTCACCTTTCTGGGATTTCCTCCCCTGGATTACTGAGCATGCGTCAAGACAGTAATTGTCAGCAGTTACAGCAATGCAGAGGGGACCGTTAACTCCGACTGTTAAATTATTAACAAGTTGAAAGTAGCTTACAGGTCACGCAATGAAAAACGACAAACAGTTCTAACATTGGTTTGGAACTTTCAGTCAGTAATAATTTCAGTTAAAAACAACATTTAACTTAAAACATTGCCTCGTTACCAACCCATTCGTTGTTCCATCTTCCGAGGTCACCTTCTTTAAGGGGGTAAATTGTTACTTCGATTAATTTGGTGGTTTTACAGAGTTGTTTAAAGATTGTCAACAAAGGAAGGCAGTCAATGAGATCGATAAAGTTTTATAAATCTTGTTATTATCTGGTAATATAGTTAATATGTCAGAGTATATAGCTGTGTAGTAATATAAGTCGTTTGCCTGCTGGGGTAGTATTGCTTCCCACACAGTCGCAGAAATATATTTAAGTGGTGCTGCACATATTATGGTCCAAGCAGTCATAAATGCACCTACAAGCGCACCTTGTGGGAATTCGGCGCACACACACACACACACACACACACCCACACACACACACACACACACCCCGAGTTAGAGGGAACAGGTGAAATGTACTTGGTACTCTCCAGCAGACAAATGTAATCTCTCCTATAAATCTCCTGCACAGATCCTAACAGCTTGTCGAGTCCAGGATTATGAGTGGATTTCCTTTGTGCAACAAAATGCCACAAACCAAAAATTACTTTTACTAAAACACAGTTTCCCCTCCCAGTAGCATATGGAGAGACCTCTGAGCCAAATAGAGTTCCCATTAAAATGATTGGCAGTTCTGTTCTGAGAATATTGATGGAGAGCATCCATGATTTGGGGAAACATTTTAGAGACGTTTGAATACTTTCCCTTTTAACTTGCACCAAATATCTATTTTATTAGGTCTGTTTCATTTGCTGAGTAGATTTTGACATACCAGGATTTGACTTAGAAACAATTATAGACATTTAAAATATTTGCAAGTAGAAGACCCACCACATCACATTGATATTCCTCAAAACAGTTTTACTCTTGTACAACATTCAAACTTTTGTCCACCTGAATTTAATTTCTTTCTCATTTGCTCTGTCAAAATTAAATAATTTTTCTACAATTAAAACAATCCAGAAGCCTCAGGTGCCTATGGGAGGAGGCTGGAGAGACCGCCACAATTATCTATCAGCTATGTTAGAAATGGTATGGCAGGCAACCATGCTTAGCCTGTGGGGTTGAATTCTCCATCTTTGTGGAGAGAAGAGAAGAATACAGCTCTCTATTTATTAGACACACACCAGGGATACATCTATTTCTTTGCTAACCTAACCTATTAACAATGAATATTGAGAAAAAAATATACATGGATGATGCAAAAGTGAAAAGGTCACCGCCATCGAACAGTCTGCAAATGAGTTGATTTTCATCCATAGCCTATAAAGGCCAGTGTCAAGGCTATCTCTGTGTCTTATAATCCTCCTCGCTTAACAAGAGTCTCAGTACATGTTGTCCTTTGTAGATTTTCTAGACAAAAATGCCCTCCGGGGGACATTGTTTGAATGTGCGCCACTCAAACACACTCCCAGAACAAATACAACTTTTCACATAAAATCTCACAGACCTCATTACTGTGGAGTGCTGAGCAGCTTCTAAATTGTCTACAATCTATGCAGACCCCTGCAGCAAGGCAATCCACCAAGCAAAAAAAAAAAAAAACCAAAAAAAACCCCCAAAAAAAACCAAAACAATATACAAAAACAAAAACTGTGATGACATCTTGCCATGAGTCAACTTTTTATAGCTCTGTATCAACAAATTATCTGAATTGGCCGTGGGGTCCACAGCGTCTTTCATCTGTTTTGACGAAGTCTGAGTCAAACTGAGCCAACATGCGCTTAATCACATGACATACAGCAGATAGAACTACACGAATGCTGGTGTGTGAATAATTATTCAGGATGCTTAGTGTAAGTGTTAAACAAATGTCAATCTGCATAAATACTGAGTCATTTTTGTCTAGTTGACTAGCAATATCTCAGCACAAATTGTGGTATGCCGCCATGTGAATTGAGAGTCATTTCCAGCCTGGTCAATTGAACAGCGAGGGGATCCAGAGGGGGCAGGTGCTTCTTAAGATTTTAATTGAAAGTAATGCATTTCAGCAGAGCTTTTAGTTGTTCTGCCTTTTAGTTGAAAGACTGGGCTCTGCAGCCAGCATAGCCTATACCCTTCTCATGGCTGGCTCATTAGCTAAGCTGCCACTGCCAGACGGAGCCAAGACACTGGCGACACGCCAAGAATCAAAACTAGTGCCAGCCAAGGTGACTTTACTGACATTTGCTGCCGGTATGTGTTTTCTAGTTGTGATAGTTGGCTCAGATACGGCTAGTGATACTGTATGTATGTATCGGCTTCACACCTAGTTGTAGTGTCTTTGGACTTCTGTATTTTGGCAGGTACTGTTTGGCGGCTAAGCCAAGACTGTCATGTGGACAAATCTTTTTTCACGCTTATTGAATAAGCACTTTCCATGCTCTGCAGTGATTTCTTACTGGCCACAATTCGAACGTCCAAACGCTAAGGGTGTTTTTAAATGTACATGACTTGTATATTGGACAGGTTTTACAGTTATAATACAGATACTTTTTGACCCTTCTTGTGACCTATACAGGTTCTCATGCCTTTTGATCCTGCGTCAGTAAAGCCATTGCAAAGCCACCCTAGCAAAAAAGGTTATAAACTGCAAAAGTAAAGAAATAAAAAGGACACATAGATGCAACTGTTGTGTGACTGTTCGACCTTGTGCCGACAGATTTTCAATGGAGCAGCCAATGCTTCATATTATTTACATCATATCCTGAATGGATGCAAAACATTGAGATTGTCAAATAGCTGCTTTTTCCACAGGATCAACAAAGCTAAGGTTAGCTCATCTAAATCATTATTTTAATGAACTCAACAACCCAGAACCTCTGGGTTGGTGCATCAGAAGCACTTGAACTTTTATCAAAATATTGATTTGTTTGAGCATGTTAAAGATGATAGAGACCTACTTACTTGCCTCTCTGATGATGGTGTTTCTGTGAACTCCTACCTCGAATGAAACCACATGACCAACATCAAGCGATAGGATATGGGGGAGAGGCCAGAGAGAATAGTGGTGGGGGTGCAGAAAAATATGTTTTGCCAATTTTCTTACCAATGTAGATTACAATATTGATTAAAGAACAAAAGCAAAAAGAAACAATTTTTTTAACAATATGGACTTTTAGATGAGCTCTCACACACACACACACACACACACACACACACACACACACACACACACACACACACACACACACACACACACACACACACACACACACACACACACACACACACACACACACACACACACACACAAGCTACTGTCCTGTTCCAAAGGCTCCTTCGAATGCAGCCAACAAATGCAGCCTACTTTTGGCCGACTTTGGGGGACACATCTGATGTATCCCTCACAGCCCTAGATATCACAGAGTCCTTTGTGGGCTTATCAGTGAGACATTTTCTTTTCTTTTTTTTTCCAGAACAAAAAAGATGTACAAAAGATGCAATCTCATTTTCAAATATAGCGAGTTAAGTATTTGCTTGACGAATAACATTTTACCTTAAGAGTCTGGTTAGTGCAATACTGCTACTACTACTACTACTACTACTACTACTTTCAACTGCTCTCATTAGGGGTTGCCACAGTGGATCATCCATTTCCATCTCTTCCTGTCCTCTGCATCATCCTCTGTCACACCAGTCACTTGCATGTCCTCCCTCACCACATCCATAAACCTCCTCTTTGGCCTTCCTCTTTTCCTCTGCCCTGGCAGCTCCATATTCAGCATCCTTTTCCCAGTATACCCAGCATCTCTCCTCCACACATGTCCAAGCCATCTCAATCTCGCCTCTCTTGCTTTGCCTCCAATCCGTCCTTATTGAGCTGTCCCTCTAATTTACTCGTATTCCTGTCTTTCTTAGTCACTCCCAGTGAAAATCTTAACATCTTCAACTCTGCCACCTCCAGCTCTGCTTCCTGTCTTTTTGTCAGTGCCACCGTCTCCAAACCATATAACATAGCTGGTCTCACAACCATCTTGTGAACCTTCCCTTTCACTCTTGCTGGTCGTAAATCCCTCCTGACACTCTTTTCCACCCACTCCACCCTGCCTGCACTCTCTTTTTCACCTCTCTTCTGCACTCCCTGTTACTTTGGGCAGTTGACCCCAAGTATTTAAACTCATCCACCTTCGTCACCATTACTCTTTGCATCCTCACCATTCTGCTGTCCTCCCTCTCATTCACGCATATTTAGCACAATTAGCAAGTTAGCACAATACCATTTACATCATTTAGGCCCCAGTCTGCAACTGAAGCACAGCAAGAGTCCACCCCGCACGTTTACTCCACAACGTCCGCATTCCTCAAACTCAGTATCATTGAGTTCATAGGTCCGCATGGTCTGCATGGGGGAAGAGGGGGAGGTCTCTACTTTGTGACTTTCTCAGGAGAAAAATTCTCATCATTAATGCAACTTGTCGATGTGTGCCTTTTTTTTTTTTTTTTGACAAAACCGTTTTCAATACCCATGGGACCAGGCTGCCTTTTAACACCAGCCACGTAGATCATACATGGCTGTTCGTATGATGTGACAGTAGTCTGACTTCAACTCATACAATGTGACAAGGGGATTTATCAAGACTTTACTCTTTCCCGTCATGGAGTGTGACATACACACAAAATGTGCAAGATGGCCACAACAGCACAGTGTGTGTGGGGGCCTTCAGTCACTCGGCATCTTCTTTATATTCTCTGTTATTTATAGAAATCTGGTAAACATGTCAGCCTCTGAGTCAACTTCGGATGAGCAAGCGATGGCAAAGAAACATCGTCCGGAATACAGAACAAGGCTGATAGATCACGGCCGTCAGATCAACATTGAGTGTGCGTTTGAGAAGTGGAGACGACTGAAAGTCTCGAGAGTATTTTCCAGCATCTCAAAATCGTGATGGATTATAATGTACCTGTCCTGAGATATGATCCGTAGCCTACCGATTGAGCTGGTTCGGCCGTTTGAGCTGCGTGAACGAGTCTAGGGAGGACCGGGGCCCCGGCAGCCCACCCTCCCCAAAGCGTTAACATGGTTCGTTTCTGGAAATGCACAATATCAACGCCTTTATTGTTTACAGTGGAGAACTCATATTGCTGTGAAACTACTTAAATGTGCTGCTGTTCGAAATCACGGATTGGGTCTTTAACAGATTTGATTTTCAACTTCTATATGGACCAAGTATAAATCCCAGAGCACAGAAAGACGGTTTATTCAATGGCTGAAACAGTACTAATCATGGTTGGAAGTAGTAATGATTCACATTCTTCCTTTATATAGTATTTGGGATATACATACAGAGTTACACATGCAGAGACACTGGGAATTTATTCTGCAGTAATGAAGAGGCTGCATTGGCTGAAATAGTAGATGGAATAATATATTTTTGTGAGGTCGATACTTGAAATCATTTTTGCCACCAACTTTTTTTCACTGCTGTTTTGATTTTGCAACCATTGGAAAATGTTCAATAAACACATTTTTTTTAAAACTCAGTGTTTGTGTTTATGAAAAGCAATGTTTGCCAACCGTGTTAAGATACATTGTTTTTCTTTTCCTCCCTTTTTCTCCCAAATTGTATCTGGCCAATTACCCGTACTCTGTCCCGGTCGCCGCACCACCCCCTGTGCCCATCCGGGGAGGGCTGCAGACTACCACATGCCTCCTACGATACATGTGGAGTCGCCAGCCGCTTCTTTTCACCTGACAGTGAGGAGTTTCGCCAGGGGGACGTAGTGCATGCGAGGATCACGCTATTCCCCCCAGTCCCCCCCCCCTCAAACAGGTGCCCCAACTGACCAGAGGTGGCGCTAGTGCAGCGTCCAGGACACATACCCACATCCGGCTTCCTACCCGCAGACACGGCCAGTTGTGTCTGTAGGGATGGCTGACCAAGCCGGAGGTAACATGGGCATTCGAACCAGCGATCCCCGTGTTGGTAGGCAACGGAATAGGCCGCTACGCTACCCGGACGCCCCATAAGATGATTTGAATTATAGTGTTTGATAAGTATTCAGTAATATGTCATTGGAAACTTCAATGTTTTCTGTAAGCTGGCCATCCAGCTGCAGGGAGCATCCTATAAAGTCTTTGCCATAGATTACAGGCTGCCTGTGCAAGATGGGTTTCAGAAAGCCTTGTCATTTCTTCAACAATTAAGAAAGTTCCTCAAGAATAAATTGCTGTGAGAGTCCTCTCCATCTTCTGTATGTGTCAAGGTTGTTTTTTTTCCTCTCTCTCACTTGCTTTCATGAGGATATGAATGGGAAATCTCATGGGCCGACGCATTTCATCCGCTGTAGCTTTCTGGTCTATGAAGGATGCAATCTATGGAGGATGCTTACTATAGGATGTGTCCTTCCATTTGAGATACGCCCTAAATGTCATTTCGTGAGAGTTAGAAACAAGGCTCATGGGGTGCTTTGCACCTAAACAGAAAAATGTGCAACTTATTTCTCCGTATCTCACCGCTGCACTGAGAGGTATATGAAGAGCGTTGCACAGAAAGAAAACAGTTGTGACAGAATTCATTCTGTAGATACTCCCCCCCACTGCCGGGTTATGTAAACAACAAATAATGCTTGAAAAAAGGGTTTCTCATTTTAGTGGGGAAGCAAGATGAATGGCTGTTTATTGGGTATTTCTTACTTATCTTGTTTTCCCTCAGCACAGAGAGATTTGTTACAGGGAATCTAATTTATTTTTAAAATGTGAACCTTGCAATTAATAAACAGCAGCAGAACAATTGGAATTCACACAAGTGACTTTAAATTGTTAGCAGTAATGAATATTCAATTTCAACAGCTTAATTTGCTTTGACCTGTCATTGGCTAACCATACAAGCAGCACATTTCCCTCAAACATAAATGCATTAGATGGGCATGCTACGCACAGACAAAAACAAATTTGATTTTCTCCTTAAATAATTAAATCTCCAGGGGAGGGAAGAAGGTTGCATGAGAGGCAAGCTACAAAAAGCTGGGAACATAAGAAACATGCACAACAAACAGAATAGAAAAGTTATGATGGGTGGGCTATGGCTTGATTTAATGAAATTTGGCGATTTGTCCTGCAGCTGGGAGTCATGTGAGTCTCTTGCTTTCTTAATTAGCTTAATTTGTCATGCAATTTGATGAAATATGGTAAGGTCTCCCCTTTGATGTGCATCCCTGATAGATGAGGGGATACTTCACATTGCACACTCATTACTTGAGCAGACACCGTGTGCTTGACACTCTTCTGACAAATTTCCCTTCCATAACATTGTTAGAGAAGGCCTGCCCAAACCATGGCCCTCCCCAGACCATAACAATGTTGTCTGTGCTGCTGATGCTGAGCAGCCACAGACAGTGTTTCTATTGCACCTCATTATCAAGTTGGCGTATCTTCCTCCTCTCTCCCTCGTAAGAGGGCACGGCTACCCAGCCACTTTTGCAGTAAGCTAAGGGGTTTCACGCAGCGTTGTAATCCTGGCCAAGTTAGCGTGCCAGTTAATTCAAGACAAAGCTATGTGACTGGTGACTTACTCCAAGAGTGTTAGTTCTATTAGGAATTGTAGTTTTAAGATTTTTATGATTTTGCTACTCATTTTTTATGTTTATGTAATGGATTACATCTAAATAGTGTTTTATATAGACACCCAGAGTGCTTCGTCGTGAAGGGGGAAACTCATCTCAACCACCACCAATGTGTAGCACCCACCCGGGTGATGCATAGCAGTCATTTTGCGCCAGAACACTCACCACACATCAGCTTGAGGCCGAAAGGGAGGAATCATTGAGCCAATTACATGAGGGGATGCTTAGGAGGTCAGATGGAGAGAGCTGGGTTGGTAATTTTAGCCAGGACACCGGGGAACCCCCTACTCTTTACGATAAGTGCCATGGGACCTTTAATGACCACAGTGAGTCAGGACCTCGGTTTAACGTCTCATCCAAAGGACGAGCCATTATGTATTTTTATCTTTATTTCACAAGGCATGTGCAATCTTTTTTATTTTTCTTGTATGTAATTTGTTAATTTTACTGTATTGTTGTGTTGGTTATGTATTGTTGAAAAGCTGATTGTAGCTGTATGTAGCTCTCATCTCATCTCATCTCATCTCATCTCATCTCATCTCATCTCATCGTGTTAGTTGGTTATTGGAAGCCCAGACTTCATTACAGTGGCCATCTGTTTTATTTTGAGCAGAAGACAGGACAAGAGTAGGCTACTGAGAAGCTGCTAAGAGTGGTGGAGGTACCTCAGTAACACCCAGGGTACCTATTTGTATTCCCAGAGCAAAAACAAAAAACTGCTGAAATGTACAGCTAAAAGAATAAGAGAAAAGAAAATAGTCTGTCCTATAGAAGATGTGAACTTATGAGAGGAAAATAGCTCATTTCCACTACGTCCTCTGTTGCACAAAACAGTGTGTTGCTATGAATTTCAGAACGATGTCGTGCTGAGAGAGGAGCAGCGGAGCCATCCATCGCTTCTTTTCTGTGGCAACATTGAAGAGGAAGCAGCAAGATGTGCTTTATGAACAGTAACAGAAGCATGGAACTTGCGTATCTCCTGCTCTTTTATATAATGCAGTTTCTTTTTTTCTCCAAAAATAGGTTAACACACTATTCACCTATTTGTACATTTTCTGTTTCAAGCTTCGATAAAGTGTCAGAATACAGCATCCGCTTTTGAAAGTGACTCCCGACCAACAGCCATTTTATTTAACAAATCCCAACTGGCTGGCGGAAAACAATACTTTCTAACCTCAGCTCACTCATCAGCGAACACGAAAAGGTGGCCCAGGAGATGGTGGTGCTTTTCACCTGGAGGTGTGATTTATGGTCTACTATAGCAAATCAACAAGTTTAACTTTAATTGTTTTTTTTTCTTTCTTTTTTTTTTTCTTTTTTGCGATTGGTGGTGGGGTAGTTAATATAGAGCAATGATTGATGGCACAGGGCATCATGTTTGGCTCGGCAGTTTGTCTTTTGCACTGCGGCACCGGAATAGGACCAGCTGATGGAAGCAATTAATTTCGGGGGCATTTTTGACTCGGAAATAAACAAGTTCCAAAACCACACTGCAAATCACACGGCCGATAAGTTGAGAGTCATCATCACAACGCAGGGACTGTCCATTAGGGTACAAGTTTTGGAATGTTATATTAATTCTTTCTGGGAGCTAAACAGGGCTTTAAATTATTAACTTGGGTTTACAACTATATCCCTATGTAGCCTAGATTGGTATTTGAATGTATGTATACAATTTGAGCTGCGTGGGAGACGTTTCATGTTTTAATAAAGCTTTGTTCTATTCAAGCTGCATTAGTTTGCTAAGTAATAGAGACAAGCATTTAATTAAATGTTTTGCTGACGATGCCCCACTTGGAAATGTGGCTGTTACCCATTAATCACTAGTGCACACCTAATTTGCGGGGACAACGGTGGTGGGATGGGACCTGCACAGGAGCAGAAATAGTCACGGTTTTCCAGTAAATCACCATTAGTAATTAGTCAAGCTAGCAGCACTGATTGTGGTAAGAGCATATACTGATCACACTATCTCACTACATGAAAAACCAATATCTATGTCTAACATCGCAGCTAATCAAGACTCGGTGGAGCATAAGATTGTGCTTTAAACAGCCTCCCTCCCTTCTGATATTCTTAGCCATTCGGGGTAAAGGTTGGTGCGACTTAACTGTTTAACGGGCGGCTCACAGTGTTTCAGAGAGAGCTTCACAGAGCAACCTGGCTGCCCCTGCCAGTAATTCGGGGGCATGCCGTTTATTTTTTGCCTTTGTTCCAGCCTGCTGGTGACTGATGCAACAGACTGTTGATGATTTACTTGTGCTGATTACTGAGCCATGGAGGAAGCAAAAACAGTCTTGCCCAGTGCATTTTAATTACGTTTGGACAAAACGGGTCTATCCTTGGTCAATTTATAAAATGACCTTAATTGGACTGTAGGGCGCGTACAGTAGGTTGTGCACACAGCTGTCGTGAGAGATGTGATTGTGGTTCTGTAAGTGTGAATGAACACAGAGATTCTGTTGCTAAAGTTGTTTCACTATGCGTATGGGGGCTGCAAAGAGAATAAATCAAAGATAAATGATTGGAGTGCCGTCTTGGGGTGTTTTTGTGAGCATCAATCACATTTACAATCAATTACAAGGGCTGCCGCAAATGCTTGAGATTCAGAGCAAATCAGGATGGACCCACCACAACAAATAAACTCGGAATTCTGGAAGTGCCACTGGACAGCCCAATAAAGAGTACAGGGGGCACGGGGTTCACATTTTGCTGAAACGTCATAAAATAAAATTTAAAAAAAAACAATCAAATTAACTGTACTATAGGGAGAAGTATTCTTTGGGATGGGAATGGCCTCTATCCGTAAGGCAAAGAGAGCATGGTTGACATTTTTGGCGGATAGATACGGCAGATTTAGAAATGATTTTTTTTTTTACATTATGGAAAACCATAAACTATTCATTACTGAGCATGCATAAAGAAAAAACATACGACCATGGCTACTGGGGGAAAAAAATCTCTCACTTGCGCCTTAATTATGATCACAAACAATATTTGCGGTTCTTAGGAGGCTTGCAAAGCACACTCATAACAGAATCATGACCTCTGTTGTAAATAAAAATGTACACTATGCAGCCTAATTGCTATTGTGCAATACACTTGTATGGGAGAGCAGATTGCAAAATCAAAAAAAGAAAGAAAGAAAGAATCAAAACAAATGGCTTATTTTCAGCCCCCCCCCCACACCATTTTGAATGAGTCAATTGGGTTGATGCAAATCCTTCCAACGTGACAACCAGATAGCAGGTTTTTGAAGGCCAGTTCGCACCAGATTTGGCACCAGTGAGACTGCCTCTTGTTGAGCTCAATGCATCCATCTGGGCCCAAACTAGCACATATCCAGTCTCCTCCCCACCAAGAAGTACTCACTTTAAAATCCCTTACAAATGATTTGGTGGCTCAGGTGAGGCAGTCATCTGAATTACTTCTGTAACCAAAATTTATTGCTTTCATGGCTGCATATCTCAAGTCAGCAGGGCAAATATAATTAATCAAGTAACCACGCATGATTTAATAACCAAGGTAAAGTTAAGTCAAGTAAAGGTGGGTTCCTCCATCCGAATAATTTAAGTGGGTTAATAAAATATCAACAGGATGATCAGTTTTTCTTTTTTCTTTTTTTTTTGACCACTTGAACTTCCAATTGCTTGGACTTCAGCATGTTGGCTCATAAATATGTAGTGTGTGTGTGTGTGTGTGTGTGTGTGTGTGTGTGTGGGTGTGGGTGTGGGTGTGGGTGTAGGTGTAGGTGTAGGTGTAGGTGTAGGTGTGTGTGATGGTAGGGGAATTAAGTACACGTGTACAAGTGTTTAAATGTGCAGTGCTCCCTGGTTGGATATCATTATTTTCTGTTTTTCCCATATTTACACGAATAAAAAGATGGTCCTGTAGTGGTTGGTACATCTCAATGCTGGAGTAGATATGTGTCTGTCAATCAAAACCTTTCCCGCAAGCCATACGCACCCTTTCTCTCTCTCGCTGCTATTTGTCTTAGCTCAGTTGTTTCCAAATAAGATGCACAAGGCAGGGCAGAAGGCTGGTACGCCGCGTGTTGTATTTAGGATTACCACAGAGAAACGACTACATGCTGGAAGCGATCGTGCCATGCTCGAACATCAGTTTTATACAATCCATTTAGCACAGAGATGCAAGTGAAAACAAATAACTCAGAAAATAAATTCATTACCCTCCCAAAGGATTGCCTCTCCTTCTCGCTTTTCCCTCTCCTTTTTGATCCTCACCTCGGTACTCTCCCGTGTGAACGCAAGACTCCCCAAAAACTCCCCTTACGAGTGTTAAATGATGCATCAAAATGCAAATAAACACGCCGACAACTCAGATTATCGGTCCCGGACCCCGCTGGGAATGAACAGAAGGTGACAGACAGACTACTTCTCTGCTTCATGATCTTTTTTTTAACCCTCCACCTAGGTTTGAAAATACGCACATAAAATCAGCCCAGCAGCAGAAACCAATTACCTCCCTACCCCCCTCCACCCTCACACCATCCCTCTGCACAACAAACTCTTTTATTGATCCAGTGATAATTACCTCAGTCACATCATAAAGCACCTGGAACAGATTGGTGGCTCAAATTATCGATTCCCCCTGGGCTACCCTTCGTCGTTCATTGTATTTGCTGCTGTACATTTCTTGATGAGATCCGCTTTCCTGTGCTTTCCCCCCACAGCTATTTTTATCCGCCGCTGCATGGGGGATACACTGACAAAGGTGTTTTGATGGTGTCAAACTGCAGCTTTCAAAGTCATCCGTCATCTTTTCGGGGTTTGGAGTCTTGAGGCTCATCTGCATGCCCCCCCCCCAAACCAAGGTTACCCCCCACCTACCTACTATCTAGGCAGTCCCCAAATCTCCTCCCTATCACCACAAAACCCACTTCTTAAATCCGAGATAGTTACTGTCCAAAAAAAAATTACCCTTTTTTTTGGGTGGGGGTAACTTGAGGGCAGCCCAGGCAAGCACCAGCTGTGTCTAATGCTTCATTACACTTCTTCCTTGAGGCATGTTAGTGCATGACCCTGGAACCTCTGCCCACTAGCCACACATAGTACGTCCACTAGCTAACCTCCCCCCCCCCCCCCCAAACACACACACACCACCACCACCACCACCGCCACTACAACGCTAGTCTGACCTCCATCCAGCCCAATATATCTCTTTGGCAATAAATAATGAGCTGAGAAGTTTGGCTGGAGCTTTTTACTCTTGTCTTTCAATTTTTCAAAGCGCTGACTAGGAGGTGGCGGTGCTGTTTTACAAGCCTTAATTTTTTATAGATTGCCATGGCAGCTTGTTGTAAGTGTGCCTCATAGCTTATCCTTGAACAGGGAACAACGAGCAGACACCGGAGATGTTCTGCTTTGTTATTCAGTGGATCTCGGCTTTGTGCAAGAATGCTTGACAAAAGAACAATGGCCCCTGGCATTCTCCTACATCTTTCTTCCCCCCCCCCCCAAAATGGCAATGAATGTACATCACAACACCTACCAGAAATGAATAAATGACTTTTCCAGTGTTATCTGTGGATAGTCATAGGGCTGTCATCATGACGTCTTCATTTTTCCCTATCCAGCGGTTGTTGACAAAGCGTATCCTATGAGTGTTATTGGACGACACGTTCATCTCACTTGAATTGCGAAATCACTTAATTTTAGTAAATATTCAGTCGGTGTGAAAGAACGAATCAGAGTCCACCAAAGGAAGCAACTTTAATTGGATTTTTTTTTTCTGCCATAAGATTTCATACATTTTAACTAGCCCCAAGAATGGTAATTATTTGGAAATTGGGTTGTGTTTTGCCCAAATGCACTGCAATTAATTTCAGTTTCATTAGAATGATCATTACGATGCAATCTCTTGAGTGGGCTAAAGAGATTTTCAAATACACAGTTTACAGTAAATAGCTCCCTATCAGCTCAGTATTAATGCTAATCTTGACGAATGTCTTAATTAGGGCGCTGAAAGACGCCACATGTTGTCAGCTGAAAAGGCCTTACCCACAATACCTATTCAGCCTTCCAAGTCATGCTGTGAACGATGCCGCGCAGTCTAGCATCCAACACAAAACGGCATGATTTGCTGCATTCGGGAGCCAGATGCTTTGGCACTGGGGTTATGCATCACCTTCCTGAGAACTGTCTCTATAAGGCCGATTCAGAAGGAATATATGTGCAAGTGTTAGTGCGTGCATTTTATTCTTTTTTTTGCAATATACACTACCGTTCAAAAGTTTGGGATCACCCAAACAATTTCGTGTTTTCCATGAAAAGTCACACTTATTCACCACCATATGTTGTGAAATGAATAGAAAATAGAGTCAAGACATTGACAAGGTTAGAAATAATGATTTTTATTTGAAATAAGATTTTTTTTACATCAAACTTTGCTTTCGTTAAAGAATCCTCCATTTGCAGCAATTACAGCATTGCAGACCTTTGGCATTCTAGCTGTTAATTTGTTGAGGTAATCTGTAGAAATTGCACCCCACGCTTCCAGAAGCAGCTCCCACAAGTTGGATTGGTTGGATGGGCACTTCTTTGAGCAGATTGAGTTTCTGGAGCATCACATTTGTGGGGTCAATTAAACGCTCAAAATGGCCAGAAAAAGAGAACTTTCATCTGAAACTCGACAGTCTATTCTTGTTCTTAGAAATGAAGGCTATTCCATGCGAGAAATTGCTAAGAAATTGAAGATTTCCTACACCGGTGTGTACTACTCCCTTCAGAGGACAGCACAAACAGGCTCTAACAGGTACTATTTAATGAAGATGCCAGTTGGGGACCTGTGAGGCGTCTGTTTCTCAAACTAGAGACTCTAATGTACTTATCTTCTTGCTCAGTTGTGCAACGCGGCCTCCCACTTCTTTTTCTACTCTGGTTAGAGCCTGTTTGTGCTGTCCTCTGAAGGGAGTAGTACACACCGGTGTAGGAAATCTTCAATTTCTTAGCAATTTCTCGCATGGAATAGCCTTCATTTCTAAGAACAAGAATAGACTGTCGAGTTTCAGATGAAAGTTCTCTTTTTCTGGCCATTTTGAGCGTTTAATTGACCCCACAAATGTGATGCTCCAGAAACTCAATCTGCTCAAAGAAGTGCCCATCCAACCAATCCAACTTGTGGGAGCTGCTTCTGGAAGCGTGGGGTGCAATTTCTCCAGATTACCTCAACAAATTAACAGCTAGAATGCCAAAGGTCTGCAATGCTGTAATTGCTGCAAATGGAGGATTCTTTGACGAAAGCAAAGTTTGATGTAAAAAAAATCTTATTTCAAATACAAATCATTATTTCTAACCTTGTCAATGTCTTGACTCTATTTTCTATTCATTTCACAACATATGGTGGTGAATAAGTGTGACTTTTCATGGAAAACACAAAATTGTTTGGGTGATCCCAAACTTTTGAACGGTAGTGTACCTGTAAGGATTATGCAGTCATATTTTACAAGCATTTCATAACATCAGACAAAATTATTTCGTGTCAGTGATGGAATTAAAAGTATGCTAAATATCCATCCATCCATTATCCAAGCCGCTTATCCTGCTCAGGTTCGCTGGAGCCTATCCCAGCAGTCATTGGGCGGCAGGTGGGGAGACACCCTGGACAGGCCAGCACAGGGCCGACACACACACACAGGGACAATTTAGTATGGCCGATTCACCTGACCTACATGTCTTTGGAAGGAAACCGGCGCACCCGGAGGAAACCCACGCAGACACGGGGAGAACATGCAAACTCCACACAGAGGACAACCTGGGATGACCCACAAGGTTAGACTATCCCGGGGCTCGAACCCAGGACCTTCTTACTGTGAGGCGACCGCGCTAACCACTGCGCCACTGCTGCTAAATATACATACATGTAAGTGTGTGTTGTTTATTAATCCATCAGCTTTCTTTAATCTCATTCTGCTCTCTTGGTTGCTCTCCCCCTAGATTGCAGCTTTTCACCTCTCATAACGTGAGAGGTCATCGTAAGGGCAGGAGAATCAGAGGGTTATTGGAATAGGAGGCTTCCTCCATGCACCTGGTGCGTTGCACAGGAAAGGTTTTGTAGGGTTGAAAAGTCAGGATAGGAAACCTTAACCGTCTGCAGTGAACCCCAACCAGCTCTGGGCAGGTGTTCAACACGACCAGGTGGAAAGCGGCTGACACAGACACAGCTCCTCCTGCACTCTTTGTCACTGTGAATAACAATTGTTTTTCCAATATTCCTCTCAGACAGGAGTGAACACAGAGCCAGTCCTCCCCATTCTCAAGCCATTTAGGCAATTAAACAGAAAGGTCATGTGCTGAAGGAGATATTTAACTCCTAGGTGTGCATCCAGTCAGGGTGTTGAAATGGACATCTGACATTTTAAATTGAACATTCACTGGCAAAGGTTATATAACTACTAGCTGGAAAAATCAACTCTTAATTCTGAATTTTAACCGGGATTCCCAGCCACATTTAGATGTTAGATAAGTGCACCGAAGTGGTAGATTTATGTAAAGACTCCATTGCCAATACACAAACCCAGCAGAAAGTGCTCCCTTTCGTTTCCAGTTCATGGGGTCCTCATGCATTTGCAAATTAAAGAGGCATGCAGAGCTCTACAGTTGTCAAAAGTTGGGTCAAAGTCAGTAAGACTTTATACAAAAACACAGTTTTGACATTATGAGCAAATCTAACAGCACTCCATCGTACAGTAAGGTGAAAAGAATCAATAAGTTAAAACCAATACTGAAGCGGTGAAGGCCACCAAATGTTCCTTCTAAAAAATAAAGTGGAGGGTGACTCCACATGAACTCACTTTATACACGTATCTTTACAGCTGTAGAAAAGAGTTAGCATGGGGGGGGGGCATCCAAGGAGTGTAGCGGTCTATTCCATTGCCTACCAACACAGGGATTACCGGTTTGAATCCCCATGTTACCTCCAGCTTGGTCGGGCATCCCTACAGATACAATTGGCCGTGTCTGCGGGTGGGAAGCTGGATGTGGGTATGTGTCCTGGTCGCTGCACTAGCGCCTCCTCTGGTCGGTCGGGGTGCCTGTTCGGGGGGAGGGGGAACTGGGGGGAATAGCGTGATCCTCCCACGCACTACATCCCCCTTACTGTCAGGTGACGAGAAGCGGCTGGTGACTCCACATGTATCGGAGGAGGCATGTGGTAGTCTGCAGCCTTCCCTGCATTGGCAGGGGGGATGGAGCAGCAACCAGGACGGCTCAGAAGAGTGGGGTGATTGGCCAAGTACAATTGGGGGCAAAAAGGGGGAAAAATAAATAAAAAGAGTTTGCACATGCAGAGGGTCATGGTATCTCCCCCAGATCAACCCTCAGCATTACAGGCATCCCACCACCTATCAGGGGTCACTATCTGCAATGGGTGGGGCACATTACCGTCCCTACTGGCTCCCCACCCAGGAGCATTGCCATTTGTGCATCCCGCAGCACTCATCCAAGCTGGAGGTAACACTGGAGTTTGAACCATGAACATCTGTAATAGGATGCTTGAATATTCGTCCACTGCACCATCTTTAAGGTGACGTGAATCATTATAGTGAAATTTCACTGCATACATCTTGAGAAAATAAGATTAAACTTGTGTAATTTATATGAAGGATAAGTCTCTTAAAGATCAAAAATAAATTGACAAAGGATATGTTTTCTTTGTGTATGTAATGACAGGCATGGGCGCAAGTCCATGAATACTAGGGTGGCATCCCCGTCCATAGGGTTAGTGGTTGTGTCAGGAAGGGCAGCCGATGTAAAGTTTCGGCAAATCAGTATGCGGATTGACAAGACCATAGCGGATCAGTCGAGACTCCATACTGGATCAGTCGAGGCTCCATGTCGTATCGGTCAAGGTCCAGGTTAACCATGGCTGCCGTTGGTGCTGTGCTCTCACAGGGTACCGATGGAAACTGTAAAATCTGCTGTAGTGACCCCTGAGGAACAAGGAATAAGCCGAAAGAAAAAGAAGATTTTTTCTTGGTGTATATACAATTGATTCTTGCTTATATTGTTGGTTCTTGGCTTTATGCAGATCACTGGTGCAGAGTTATTGTTTCCCACCATTTCTATTCACCACAACATCACTAACTCTAATGCTATGCCAGGTTATTTCTGAGATTGCATCTTTCTAGAGCGAGCCAGTAGCCTTTTGCGGTATAAAACGGATTGAGACAGGTGCATCTCGGAGAAGAAAAGCACGTTTTCTGCACTCAGGGACAGGTCAATTAAAGGAAAATAAAGTCTGCCAAAGTTAAAACAGACTGGTGATCCTCCCAAGAGGGAGGCTCATCTCGACAGTTGGGTGGGTGGGGGGGAGCAAACATAATGTTGTCGCAGTTTAACACCCAGGGGTGTGGGGGTACGGGGTGGGGGAGGACACAGATTCAGTAACTTGCTACCATGCCTCGGGGCCTCTTCTCAGTTTTTCTATTCGGCCATCTTTGTGACGGTCCTGCTGATAAGGCGTTTTTTTTACTGTAATTCGTTACTATTTATCTGCCACTTGTCACATGGAACAGTTCATTCTAGCAAAGCCAATTTAAAACAGCCCGGTGTACCGCAAAAGCAGGGGAGAGGCAGGAAATGTGCCTGTTTTAATCTATTTCTGCAATAATGTTTAGGGTTGGAATTTGTCTGATAATGCGGGGGACACTATTGTGTATATTTGCTCAACTTCTGACCCTGCTGTACATACAGAGGCACCCACCAAACTATATTTGCACTAAAGATTGCGTGTGGTTAAACCGTTTCAAAGCCAACAACCACTGCCTATGGTTGTTAAGGTCCGCTGGGTCTTCTGAAGCAACAGAGGCAATGAGTGCATGCTGTATGTACTGTGACGGTCAATTTTGTTTCAGCATGCACACTATTTCCCATAATTGCATGACTACCGCACGGTGGATGATATGTGAGCTGACAAAGTCTCCTCTTGGCTAGTTTCATGGATATGTATGAAAACTGCTTTCATCAGTTTTCAGTTACTCAGACGAAACTTTATTCGGAATAGTTAATATCCCAGGAAAGGATTTTCCTCTCTAGGCCTGTGAAGCCTGTCAGATGTGCCTTGATGGAATGTTAATTTTACTCTTTTAAGGGATACTGCATCACTGTTGACACAATCGACATTTCTTTTTAATGCAGGTGCGTCTTAGGTGCTTTGAAAATGGGTGCAACAGCGATATCATCTGTAATGTGTGTGTGTGCGAGTGATTGTTGACAGGCTGTGAAGCATTTGCAAACACTGGATTCAGTGAATGAACCACAGTTTGCCATGATTGCAGAGCTGCTAGGGTATTACAATCAACACGGATCTTGCAAAAGGTGTTTTTCTTTAGCTCTGAGGATGCGCTATCGAGTATTAACAGTGCCGTTATCAAAAGCTGAAGAAGAAGAGAATGATAACTGCATAACTGTATCTCTCAAATCTAACACATGGTGAATAGATGAGCCCTGGGATGACAGATGGCAGCTGGCAGCAACAGAAAAGTACCCTACCATCTTGCAGCACTGTAGACTTTAAGCTAACTAGTTGAGTAAATACCACCTACCGGCCACAATACATAAAGCGTCAGCTTTTTCATTTGAACTATTAGAAAAACGGGTACCGATCAGAGAAAATGATGGTGGTCATATAATGAGATCTTGCTTGAAACATGCATGATCAATGCCCCGAGACGAGCATAACTAGCTAGTTTCACACTGATGTTGTAAAAAGGTACAGGGCTGATTTTTGGCCATTATTTTGTGCAGTAGCCTGCCCGTTGCAGCTGGGTGGAATTTATGAAGGGAGAGTTATAGTAGAACAGGCAGATAGCCAAGCTGTAGGCCTCCTAATGGAGATTGCTAGTATATATTAAATTTATTTTGGGTGCACTGGGTGTACTATGGTAAGCACCTGCCTGGTGTTGCCCATGAGCACTCTGTAGTTTGTTACTCTGCTGCAGCCTCAGCTGTGCACTGGGCACTGCTGAAAACTGCTGCTTGTGTGTAATTTGCATGGACTCATGTGGAAGCTTAATTAAATAGGAATGGGGGGAAAAAAGGTCTGATGGCTGCAAAAAATGACACCCTTTAGTAATACATTGACATTGCATTTACAGTCGGAGAAAGTCATTTGGGAGAGTAGTTTATTAGGCCTCTGCCCTTTCAGCCAGATATGACCTTGCAAGCCGCTGTACCAGAGGACCAGCTGTGGTCCATGATTCATTTAACACCTTCTGGGCTTTGCCAGACCTCAGAAGCCCTCCAAGCCCATGTGCTGTTGATTAAACACTTTTTAGAAGAATTCATATTTAAAGCATATGCCACATGAAAATTAATGATAACCAGCCAAGCGGCAAAACACAGTACAGAGGACCACAATGGGCAATTTATGAGAGATTCACTTCAGTTTACAATTTATTCTGTAATCATCACAATGCTTCTGCCATATACAGCATAATGTAATGCACATTTGGGAGTGGGTGGAATTATGAGGAATATGAGCAGGCTACTCACAAAATGATATAAATGTCATTACGGTGCATTCAAGCAGGAAATCTAGCACAGGGAGCTAGAGATTAGCCTCTGGGTGGGAACGCTCCACATATGCCCATAAGAGGCTAACAGAGTCAGTGCGTAAATGAACGGGTGATTGAGCAAACTCTGCTGAAGTTTTGTATGGTTTTGAATCTAGTATGGAATTTAGCTAAGGGTCTGAGCATCTTTGAACTGGGCCATAGTGAATTTCAAAGCAGCCCACAATGTCCCACTTACTGAAGGGGCACTCCAGTGGAGCAAACAGTACAGTATAAAAAAAAGATGTACAACCTCTATGTATTTTTTCATGTTCTTTGGGTCTAAAAAAGCCTCCCCTGTCTCTCCCAACTCAGTGTAGTCAGAAAAAAAGGCTTCCACTTTACCTGCAACTTGCACTTACATTACATATCCGAGAGTGAAACATGTACACAGCCAGCAGCTTGTTGATGGAAGCCGTCCATCATGGAGGGTTCAATGGTCAAATAGTACACCAGGTTTGTGCTTCGTGGTTACACTCCATGATATCCAACCCTGTCCCCCATCTGTCCTTGGCGTGGTACAGGTGCCGCTTTGCATCTGGCTGACACTTGGCTCTATTTACTGGACTGTACTCTGCCATCTCCATTGAAAGTCTCTTAAAGGGGAAGAACACTGAATTTGAGAACTGTAATAAGCTTTCCTTTGACTGGGGATAATTTCATTTCTGATTTAGTAGAGTGCCCTCCCCTAAAAAAAAAAAAAAAAAACATTTGTTCTGACCCTGAGCATCAGCTTTTGAGCCAGTTCACCTTTACAGGTCTATTGAGAATGAATTGGAAATGATGCACAACCCAAATTCAAACTGACAGTTTAAATATCTACATAACTGTGGTGGTTCCAACAAAAAAAAAAGGCCTTGACACCCCAGTTGCCACCCTATTGCAGGCATTTGATATTAAAAAAAAATTGATGAATGTTCATGATATTTCTCAGTAATTGGTGTAAACTTGGGTGGCACGGTGGCGCAGTGGTTAGCATGGTCATCTCAAGAAGGTCCTGGGTTCGAGCCCCGGGATAGTTCAACCTTGGGGGTCGTCCCGGGTCATCCTCCATGTGGAGTTTGCATGTTCTCCCCTTGTCTGTGTGGGTTTCCTCCGGGTGCTCCGGTTTCCTCCCACAGTCCAAAGACATGCAGGTCAGGTGAATCGGCCGTACTAAATTGTCCTTAGGTGTGAATGTGTGTGTGTGTGTGTGTGTGTGTGTGTGTGTGTGTGTGTGTGTGTGTGTGTGTGTGTGTGTGTGTGTGTGTGTGTGTGTGTGTGTGTGTTGGCCCTGTGATGGACTGGCGGCCTGTCCAGGGTGTCTCCCCTCCTGCCGCCCAGTGACTGCTGGGATAGGCTCCAGCATCCCTGCGACCCTGAGAGCAGCATAAGTGGTTTGGATAATGGATGGATGGTGTAAACTTCTTTACTCACCAGTTTAGTTCACTTTGCCCCCATGAATAAAGAAAAAAGAGGCTGTCTCGTCCCAATCCTTGCGTGCCCATTGACTCTTCGTAGTCTGCCGCTGGCACTTAGTGACTGGTAAGGTGTTTTCATTCGTTTATCGTTGCTCTGTGTTTAAAACGTTTTTACAAGACTTTGGCGGTGTGAAACATGTGTGATCGTGCTCAACCGCATGTGTCTCACACTCAATGTGTGAGACACATGCAGCCTTATGTGTTAAACAGAAATCACAAAGTCTACAACAAAATCTACAACAGCAATGTTTGACAGTTCATAGCCAGCTCATAGCCTAGCTACAGCGCATAGCCTGCTAGTTTATCTCATGAATCATGTACCCAATACAATGCATTTTATGGCATGGTTTTTAACCTACAAGTTATTCACACTGCACATGTGCAACTGCCGCCGTGGGCTATGCGTCGCAAATTGTGGTCACTGTCACTCATGGAGGACCTGAGAAGGAGGTTTAGTAGGATGTGCTCGCAACTACACATGCACTGGTGTGCTGTGGGTCTGGGCGGTTTTATGCTTGTCTTTCATCCTGAATACTGTAGGTCAGAGTTGCAGATAGCTGAAAAAATGAAAAGGAAGGAAAAATTATAAAGCTGTGGCATACCCAGCTTTTTCCAGACAAAATAAGCAAAGACAGAAGAGCATACGATGTTAGAAATATATCCAATTAAATACTTATGTGTTGAGTTCAATGCAATATTTGTGCATGTGTGTGTGTGTGTGTGTGTGGTGGCCGGGTGTAAAGGGGATGAGGGGATGGGAGGGTGGATTATTGCTGTATTATTGCTCTATATACTTGCAGTTTATTTCTTTTTTCTTGTCTATATTAGACTGTATCTGTATATCTGTGACTTGTATAGTGTACTTTTATTGTAATGTATATTTTGTATTTTCCTGTGATGCTGCTGCAGACTGCAATTTCCCCTAGGGGGCAATAAAAAGCTAACTATCTATCTATAAAAAAACCACAATAAAATGTTTTGGCAAAAAAAATAAAACTAATTGTGAGTCTTTATTGCATGTGTGACAACATATATAAATGTTATCTCTGATAGCTGCTTAAACTCCTTTTAGAAATGAGTAGGATTAGATTAAAGTGTTTAACATAAAAGCTGATTTTACGTTGTATCGTTATTATGTGATTCACATGCATTAAAAAAAAATCTCCAGAATGCAGGTAATGAAGTCTCTGAAATTAAAATGTGTCTGGGGGAGATAACCTCTGCCCCCCCAGCTGGAACCTCATGTCAACCGTTTGCCACCCAAGGTAAAACTTGCTAAAACCGCCACTGCTACTTACTAATCATTAATTGTATTCTATTTTTCAAAATTGTGACAAAGTGATTTACAACAAAATTAAAAAGCAAAATAACCACATACCACACTGAATAAACTGAATTGAACATCATTAAACGTGATTCATGAATTAAAATGACTATAATCAATAATAGAGACTATAATATCGAATAGAAAATAATGATACTGAGAGCCCAAAGTTCAAGGCACATTTTACCATATATGAGATACTTGTGAACACATTTGCATTGCTGTTCTGCTGCCACTAGGGGGAGCAGTGCAGACTGCGAGAAAAGCTACGCACGCCGGAAGAGGAAAAACGTACAAACGGAAATCAGCAGACAAGATGGTGGAAAGTGACTCGGAAGGCAGCAAGTATCAGGTATGAGGGTATTTTTTTAGCGCAGGAAAATGTTGTGAATAACTGTTGATAAAATGCCCGAAATCCCATTGTGTCAAGTCCACGTGCAACGCCTATATGCCGTCAGGTGTTTATTTTCCGCCATTTACATGAATTGTTGGTTTATATGATGATTACCTTCCAAACTGTATTTTCTACCATGTGTTTACTTTTGATTTAACTGCCACATTTTAAAAAGGGCTTCTTCATAAAAGTAATTTTTATGGAGTGATTTAAAAGAATATAAAATCTGATTTTGTCACTCTGGGCTTTTAAAGGCAGTGCACCAGAAGCAAGGGACCCTAACAGCATGAGATTGTTCCTGTATGCAGAGGTGCTCCGCCTGAGGATTTGAGGTTGCATTGGTTCATAGGTTAGTCAAGTCAAGTAAGTTTTATTTGTATAGCCCAATATCACAAATCACAAATTTGCCTCAGTGGGCTTTACAGCAACACAACATCCTGTCCTTAGACCCTCTCATTGGATAAGGAACAACTCCCTAAAAAAAAAAACTTTAACAGGGAGAAAAAATAGGAAGAAACCTCAGGGAGAGCAACAGGAGGGATCTCTCTCCCAAGACAGACCACTTGTAATGGATGTTGTGTTGACACAATTTACACAATACAACATTGAAAGAGGATGAACAGAATTATAATGTACTTATAAAATGTATGAAGAATATGATGCGCAAGATGCCAAGCAGTGTCCAGATGCCACCGAAACAGCCCAGAACCCAAGCCACGCGACCAGCATCACCATGAAAAAAAATGATTCGGATTTATAAGATAGTAAAGAGGTTCGTAAAATGAGCTGAAACATAACGCGTTGGCTTAGCCATTCAGTGCCAAAAAGTAATCAATAAAATATCAAAATCAGCCATGCAACAGGCAGGTCGTCAGTCAGTGTAGAAGCTCTTCAGTGTCACATTGACGGAAACTGACGATGAGCATTTCCAAGTTGTGCATTATGATTATATTACAGATCAGAGTCTTGGGGATATGCATGTTGTTCATGTTACCAATAATTATGTAATTTTTCAAAGCCAAAGAAATGGCAGACATTTATAGTTTTGTTGTTATTTCTATTGCTTGGCATTCGTTGACTACCTATACAGCTTGGTGCAGCATGTATATGTACAGTATAATCGTTGTATAAATCACAGAAATGTGCTCGTCCCTATATAAATGGTCTTTAAATGTTCACAATTATTATAAAAATAAGATGTTTTGGCCACATCTTTCAGAAGGTGGCAGATTGTAGGCATCAGCAATGTTGTAAAGGATGTGAACCTCATTTTCCCCTTATTTCAGTTTTTTTTTAAATTTTCTTCACTGTTTATTCAAAGACATCAAAGGTATTAACGGTTTATGAAGGCCCAATGATAGATCTGAGAAATATTAAATTCTTCCTCAGCTACATATTCATGAGCCAATCTCTCTATGTACACATCAAACAACTTCTAGCAGCAAGTGGTAGGGTTGCAAATGCCACAGAAGTATGAACTTTTGCATTAGGAGTACAGTGAAGTGTACATCTCCATGAAAAACTCATTACTGAATCTCTGATGTTCTAAGATTGTGGTTGCATCTGAGCATGTTGGTTTATGTGTGTGTGTGTGTGTGTGTGTGTGTGTTTGGTGTGTGTGTGTACATACACACAGGGTGTTGTGATGTGTCTAGTGCAGCAGTGTGTAGTTCGAGGGAAGGTGCATGTGTTCTTCCAACCCGCTTGTGTCCCTCCTGCCCTTAGCTTGCTGCCGCTGGCTAGCCTTTGTGGCGAATAGGGAAGCATCCTAGCGTGTAACCCTTCCCTTGCCAGTACATAGCCTCTCCTTCACCAAGACTCCTGCCAGGCCTCCCCGTGGCCACACATGGTAACTAGGGTCTTGCGGCCCCAGGCTAACCTGGCAGGGGATCTCGGAGCAGCAGTGGGCCCCAGAGATATGGTGTGCAGGCCCACCCTGGTGGACACGCCCTGGCACCTATCAACCACTGCCCCGCTGCCTTGTGGGTGAGTCTGGAAGACATAAGGCTAAGGGAGCTTACCCCAAGAAAAAAGCAAGCTGTGGCGGCACACTTCGAGGCGGTTTCCGAAAAACTGGATTTCCGGCAGCCCCCTGCAGTTGTGTGGAGGTGCCGGTCGTCTAGGGATCCCCCTTGCCATCGGAACCATCTCCTCTACAATCAAGTCATGTGGCGTTGGGAGAAGCGCACCCCCCATGCCACTTTAAAAACCATCTCTGCGCAGGTATCTTCTGCTATCTGAGTCCCCGACCTCACAAAGTCTGGCGGCGATGGAGTATCCAATGACGGAAGCAGGTCTGAATGAGCTGGGAGCTCTTAGTTGGAACTTTGCATGCCAGCAGCAGCGGGCAACGGTCGTTAGCAGCTGGGATTGAGTGGCAGCTGTTTCCGGCAGACCCCTGTGTGTCTGAGCAGCCCTATTTAGGGACCGCACTGCTCACCCCTTTCGGGGAACGGCCTAGAAAAGGTGGCCCAAAAATTGCCCACTCAACACTGCGCCTGGGCAGGAAAACGCACCTGCCGGGCCATTCCACTATGCAGTCAAAAAACAAACATTATACCACTAAGATTTGCAGCATGGAACATAAGAACACTCGTGGACGTCAGCCATGGTACGGACAGACCTCAACGCAGAACAGCACTTATTGCCAGCGAGCTGAAGCGCTATTGTGTGGATGTGGCGGCACTCAGTGAGACCAGGCTCCTTGAAGAGGGCTCGCTCAACGAAGTAGGAGAGGGCTATACCTTCTTTTGGAAAGGATACCCCCTAGGAGGTCAACACATCCATGGAGTTGGTTTTGCAATTAAAAACAGTCTCTTACCCAAACTCGAAGAAACACCAGTGGGCATTAATGAGCGGCTTATGACTCTCCGTATACCCCTTGCAAAATGTCGATACATCACCTTGATAAGTGCCTATGCTCCAACTTTACCATCTCATGATGAAGAGAAAGATCGCTTCTACCAGGCACTCGATGATATACTCATCAACATCCCAAGGAGCGACAAAGTCATTTTGCTTGGTGATTTTAATGCCCGAGTTGGGAAGAATATGCAAAATTGGAATGGAGTGATTGGCGCCCACGGCATTGGAAAAGTCATCCCCAATGGCATAAGACTTCTTAGTCTGTGCTCGGAGCATGACCTCACCATCACAAACACCATTTTCCAACAAAAGAATAAATACAAGGCATCCTGGATGCATCCCAGATCCAAACACTGGCACCTGCTTGATTATGCTATTGTGAGGCGGGTTGATCTTAAAGACGTGCTCCTTACAAGAGCTATGCGAGGAGCAGACTGCTGGACAGACCACCGTATAATCCTGACAAAAGTCAGAGTACATGTCCGACCCTTGAGACGCCAATCTGGGCCAAAAAAGAAACCACTCCACTGCGCCAGACTATCCAACAGCAACGCCCAAAACACCTTCCGTCGTTCTCTAGCCGACAACTTAGTTGACATTGAACAGCTGATCAACTCAGAGTCTGGGATGGATGAAAAGTGGACCTCTCTGAGCACCACCCTCTTTGACAATGCAGCCCAATCCATTGGCTTCAAAACCAAGAAACATCAGGACTGGTTTGATGACAATGCCGGAACGATCTCCACCCTCCTGGACAACATGCATAAGGCACACAGAGCTGCCCTCAGCAACCCACTATCCCAACCTCTCAAGAAAAAATGGCAAGACCTCCGCTCTGAGGCCCAAGCAACTCTGCGGAAACTGCAAAATGAGTGGTGGATTTTGAAAGCCAACGAAATCCAGGCTCATGCAGACAAGAACGACATGCATGGTTTCTATGATGCAGTTAAGGCCATCTATGGCCCCAGAAACTGCTCCCTGACACCCGTTAGGTCTGCTGATGGAACAACTCTCATCAAGGATCAGGCCCTGTTAGTGGAGCGGTGGGCTGAGCATTTTAACACTCTGCTCAACCAGCCCACCCCAGTGGACTCAACTGTACTGGCAGAACTCCCTGGACAGCCTACCTTGCAAGACCTAGACCTCCCACCATCTTTTAAAGAAATCCTACATGCAGTCAAGACCCTGAAAAACAACAAAACCCCTGGACCTGACCTGGACAGTAGGGGTATTTCACTGCTGGCCATTGCAGGAAAGGTTCTAGCCAAGATCATGCTCCGCAGACTAACACTCGCAGTAGCCGAACAGGTCATACCAGAGTCACAATGCGGCTTCCGAAAGGATAGAGGGACCGTTGACATGATCTTTGTGACACGCCAGCTCCAGGAGAAATGCAGAGAACAGCACAAGGACCTGTACATAGCATTCATAGACCTCTCAAAGGCATTTGATACAGTTAACCGGGCCCTGCTGTGGCAAGTCCTGAAGAAATTAGGATGTCCACCCAAGTTTCTTACCATTCTTGGACAGTTTCACTCAGGAATGATGGCCCGAGTGGTAGTGGGGAACCGCAGTTCTGAGCCGTTTGGTGTGCAGACTGGAGTCAGACAAGGCTGTGTGCTAGCCCCAGTCCTGTTCAATATCTTCTTAGTCTCTGTTACAACACTGTTACGAAGGAGGCTGGAGAAGCAGGCTGGAGTTACCATTGACTTCAGGCTCGATGGAAACCTCTTCAACATCAGGAGGTTTCAGGCAACCACCAAGTTGACCTCTGAGACCATTATTGAGCTACAGTATGCCGACGATTGTGCCCTGGTAGCTCACACACCAGAAGCTCTACAAAACACTCTGTCGGCAGTTGTAACTGCATACAGGAGAATGGGACTGATTATTAACACCCAAAAGACAGAGGTAATCTGTCAGTTGACTGCCGGCCTCCCAAACCACCCAACAACTTTCACAGCAGAAGGGCAACAACTGGCCACTGTTCCTGCCTTCAAATATCTGGGAAGTATGCTATCCGACACCTGCAAAATAGACGATGAGATTCAGCACCACCTCAAACAAGCCTCAACATCTTTTGGCCGTCTAAGGAGAAGGGTTTTCCAAAACAGCAACCTCAATCTCCACACTAAAGTGCTTGTTTACAGAGCAGTGTGCATCCCCACACTACTCTATGGATGTGAGGCATGGACCATCTACAGCCACCATCTCAGAAGCCTGGAGGCCTTCCATGTAAAATGTCTCCAGAGGATCTTCGGCATTACTTGGGAGGACAGAGTGCCACACACAGAGGTGTTGGAGCGGGCAGGCAGCTGCAGTGTGGAGTCTACCCTAAAACACCATCAACTCAGGTGGCTTGGGCATGTTATCCGCATGCCCAGCGAACGACTCCCACGAAAAGTCCTCTACGGCCAACTACGCCTTGGCCAACGCACTGCTGGTGGGCAGAAGAAGCGGTTCAAAGACCAAATGAAGACCACACTAAAAAGATGTCAGATCAACTCCTCTTCTTTGGAGGAACTTGCTTTCTGCCGCACAACCTGGCGCTCTCACATCTCAGAGGGAGTGAAGTACATGGAAAACCAGCGCACACAACACCGTGTAGCAAAGCGTGCGAAGAGGCATGCTCGCAAAGCTACCCCTACCCCCTCCAGCACCACTTTTACATGCCCGGTCTGCAACCGCAACTGTGCATCCAGGATCGGACTATTCAGCCACCAAAGGACCCACAAATAGAAGAAGATGGTCATCATCGGGCACGATGGACAACCAGCAAGCAAGCAAGTGTGTGTGTGTGTGTGTGTGTGTGTGTGTGTGTGTGTGTGTGTGTGTGTGTGTGTGTGCGCGCGCGCGCGCGCGCGCGAGAGCGCGCGTGCATATATGGATATCCATTTTTGTGTGCAAAGAGTGATCATGTGTTCCCTATTTTATGGAAGCTTGTACATAAGTCTGTTCTACAGTAATTTTACAGCAGGAGTACATTACATTGATGAGAATGTTCTGTTTACAACCACCCAGAAATTTAACTCTGCTTTGTGCATGGCTAACTGTTAATCTGATTTGTTCTTAAATTTTACTATTCAGTGCCAGTGCCCATATCAGACGTAGACGGTAAAGATTTAAGTCACCTTTTCGTTTCATTATAGAAAGTTCTAATCTATTTCCAGGAGGATTTTGTGCATCTGCAGCATGGCATTGGAAGCATATTCTCCGTGAATACTTTTACTCATTAGGAAATGACAGTGAATCATTAGTATTATGTAGACATTTTATTCATTAAAGCCCCTAATCACTGAGAATAATTAAAGTGATAATAATGGCACTTTGGAATCTGCAAAATGAAAACTCAGGGCTTATCTCTCAAAGCAGGAAACATTTTAATGAAATTATGAATATGTGTTAGATCAATCCAGATGTATAGTTTTTAAAAATGTTGTACTTCAAAGTCTCTGTGTCCTCGGAATATTTGTTAATGTAACCTAAAACATGCTTTTGTTTCAGACGTCTGGGACGTTGCGCTAGAAATGGCCATTATCTGAAGTTCTTGTCACCGTGATTAAAACCGCTAAATTAACCCCAGTAATTATGTTTTCCCAGCCCTGAGATGAGGCACCTGCCTGCTGATATGGTGCAAAGACTCTAAACCAAATCGTGGTTGAATAAGTGCCATGTTATCATGGATAAGAATAGATTTAATACCCTCACACCTAATGCAAGCCTTACTCTACTAAGCTCTTTATCATAGTGAGGTTTCAACGTGGCCACAGTATTATATAGAATATGACAACATTTCCAACATTCTTTCAGCTTATTCCCTGTTTCTCAGGGGTCGCCACAGCGGATTTTACAGTTTTCATCAGGAACCATGTGAGGGCACAGCACCAAAGGTGGCCGTTCTTAACCCAGGCCTCGACCGATCCGGTATGGAGCCTCGACTTATCCGGTATGGTCTTGTTAATCCGCATACTGGTTTGGCAAAGTTTTACGTCTGATGCCCTTCCTGACACAACCACTAACCCTACTGACGGGGGCACAGGTAAAGTGCTGGATGCCATCCAAGTATTCATGGACTTGCACCTTTGCCTGTCGCTAAACATTCCCAACATACTCTAGCATCTAAATACAGCTTACCTATACAACCTGTTCTTCTCAAGGTGGCGTCCATTTTCCCCATGTCAGCTCCCATAAACCACAGTGCCCGGGACTGCATCCTAACAACTTTATATAATTTGTAGGTGCAACAATGTGCGACTTTACAAAGAGCAGGGCAGACGGATGGGGGCAAAAGATCTCTGACGAGGTGTTCATCATAGTAATACATATACTATGAACAACCACTCACTCTTTGACAACTTGATGGGGTTTTTTTTTTCTTCTGACCATATAGCCTAAGGAAATGTGGAAAAGAGCGTGATACATAGATCATCACGGGATACTTTCTTTAATCCCGTTGAATTTTCCAATAATTAAAGTAAACAGCTTCAACCTCTTCACTGATTTGTCAGGCTAAGAAAATCTAAGCATCAATTAAAGTGTCTGTAGTGTGACTCAGTGTGCATGGACCTAAGCCCTGCTTTATCAATTCATTTCACCATGGCAACTGCCCCTTTCTCCAGGGTGCTTGGCGTGCTAATGTAATAAAAAAAAAAAAGCAAGTTGGACCTCAGATCCTCCTACTAATGTCTTGAAAGGTTCTTCTTATTAATAGTCTTTTCATGATCAAAGTAAAACTGGGCAGACGCAGAGAAAGTCTCTGCTGGTCTCACCAGAATACATATCTTTTGAGCAACATATTCATTACTCTAAAACATTGTGTTTCCTTTGACTAGCCAGAACAATACTTTATCATACCTAAGTGTGAGAAGGGTCCAACGGAATCAGACAATGGCCCAGTCGGAATGAAAAGCAACAAAACACCATGGAGATTTGCATGTCAATCAAATGGAAGTAGTGCTTTGGGATTCAAATAATGGGCCCACTATATGCAGAAGGAAGTCACAGTACTTGTGCAAGTACAAAGTTAAGCTTGAGAGTGTTGCAAAATATAAACACTGAACACGAAAGCATGTCATTTGCATTACATCACAGTTTTAGTCATCAGTTAAGAAATAATTGTGTCATTAGGGGATGCTGTGTACGTTTCAGGAAGTACTCAAATATGGATGAGTTTTAGGACTGGGTAAAACACATTGTCTCTCAAATAAATTAATAAATAAGTAACAAAAATAACCAAGTCTTTGGCTCTGACAAATCCTCTATTATTTTTGCTTTTTAGAAATTCTTGTGGAAAATCCTTTTGCATATCCTTGGGGCATGGGTGACAGGGATGGATGCAAGTCCATGAATACTGGGATGGCATCCAGTGCTTTAACTGTGCCCCCATCCATAGGGTTAGTGGTTGTGTCAGGAAGGGCATCCAACGTAATATTTTGCCAAATCAGTATGCGGATTGACAAGGCCATACCGGATCGGTCAAGGCTCCATGCCAGATCGGTCGTGGCTCCATGCCGGATCGGTTGAGGCTCCATACCGAATCGGTCAAAGCTCCATACAAGACCGGTCAAGGCCCGGGTTAACAACGGCCGCCACTTGTGCTGTGTCCTCACAGGGCACCGATGGAAACTATAAAATCCGCTGTGGCGACCCCTGAAAAACAGGGAACAAGCTGAAAGAAGAAGAAGAAGAAGAACAACATTCCTGTGGCGTGCAGAATCACAGGTACAAACTGATTTTTGACTGCATGTTGCTAAAATGGAGGGCCAAAGCATTCCCGAGCAAAACAAAATGATTTTTTGACAAAAGATTGCGGAAAGATAGACTCTCTGGGTTATTGCACCTTCCCTGCAGACTCTTCCCTCTTACAGAGTGCTACATAACATAGTTCCCACAAAGCAAGTTCTTTCCATGCCTGACCTCGTGTCCGGATTCAAAAGTACAATGTGGCAAATCACTTCACCTCGGGCAACGTTGCCTCCAGGGAAATTGCCTTAGGGGGACTTGCACAGAGTTGTTATTCTTGTCTATCTCCATTATGGGAGCTCTATAGATGATATATCTTATTTACAGCACTGTCAAAAGTGCAGCTGCTGCAGTGACTTCCTTTTGAAAATGTTTGTTAAAACGGCGTAAACAGCACTTGTGTTTATCTGATCAGGCATTGTGTTGTGGGTGTGCCTGTTTGAGTAATCATACGCCAACGGCGGATGGATACAATGAATGGAGTCTTTTGTGTTCTTTGCCTTTGAGCTATAAAGCGTTCATGTGCAGCCAGTTTGCTTATTTCCTTTTTAGCAGAGATTTCGAACAGATGGGTAATTGAAGTTGAATTGTTTCACCCTGGAAGGAAATCCACAAAAGGTTCAGATGTCATTACGCATACACTCAGAGGAGACAGATGGGTTAGTGCGAGGCTGTCCACAGTACTGTCTTGACATTTCATTATTGATAAGTGAGAGTGACATTCTCAGAATTATAGTAACCCCTATCAACTGTAGATAGAGCAACCACATCTTTCAGCCCCTTGGTGAAGCCATGTGGCAGTTTTCATGAGGGC